>NC_048600.1:93203613-93243613 GCF_003668045.3 Cricetulus griseus
GAGCTTGCATGTGGGTGGAGAGAGCCCCACTGGCATCTAACACGAGCTGAAATGTCAGTATTTTATCTTTAAAAAAATGCCTTGCACGTGCTAGGCAAGTGCAGTACCACTGAGCTACATCCCCAGCCCCATGAATCTCCAAGTTCCAATCTCTCCCTACCCAGTGCCCAGGAATGAAAAGTAGGGTCTCCTGGCTCCGATACTGCCCCTGCACTCTTAGCCCTGCCTGTGCTCTGCTTCTAGCTCTCTATGCCCACATTCCCAGCTGCTCAAGGCTTCCTAAGAAGATCTCCCGAAGCAGTCCACCTTAAAAGGTCCTTGAGCTCGCAGAAGGGCAAGCAAACAAGAGAACAGAACATTAGAGCAAATTGCTTGTCTAAAGCAGACAAATAATCTTCATTTCATTCTTCCCTCTGCATTCCACTTTGCCTCCTTGCTGTTCCCTTTCCTCACGTGAGCCAGGCATGAGGACAGTAGTGTTCTTATGCATTCTTGAGATGGATTATGTAATAATCTGGAGACCAAAGAAGCAAAGGCGAGCACCAGGGAGATGGACAAAAACCTCTTCACTGATTCCAGGAGACTGAATCCAGGTGCATTCTTGCCTTTCATCCTCAGAGCTCCCACCCTCAGAGCTGACTGGCATCTCTCATGGGTTACTAGAGGTCAAAGGACCACATGGGTTCCTGAACCCTGAATCAGATTTTGTTTTCAACTTTGCCAGCAATTAGGTCCCTGAAGCCTTTAAAAACCCCGCATGCCCAGTTAGGTGAGAACTCTAATCATCTCAGGTAAGAGAACCCTGGACTATACAAAACCAAGGGGCCAATGCCCATGCCTGGCTTAGTCACTAACTCTCACACACAATGGGCTAGTCCAGTTGGAAAATAGTTTCTGTCCTTGTGTCAGTCCGGTGAGTGGACAGTGGCTGCCTGAGTCACAAGGCTGAGGCCCCAGGGGCTGGGACCGGACTACACAGGATGAATCCTGATTGATTAATCATGGCTGCTGGTGGCACAGTTGAAAGCATGTTGGCTCATGTGTCAACATGTAGGTCACAATGCAGAGAATAGCCATTGGTTATAGCCAGGTGCTATCCCATAGGTAGCATGGCACTGGTTTACGAAGAAGTCTACTGAAAATATTCCCAGGAAAGTTTGCTGGCCTCCTACAGGCAGCAGTCATACATGGTGCCTTACAAGTGGGACTTTTCTACAGGAAGTGAAGATGCTGGGAAACACACAGACCTCGGTGGTAGATGAGCTCTTCGACTGGAGGACCTCAACCAGCCTCAGCTCTTGCTGTGCCAGAGGAGGCAGTAACAGGGACAGGCTCACAGTAGGCCCGAGAGAAAGATGGATTGGGTGAAGACCAGGCTAAGGAACTTAGCTCCCTTCTGCTAAGTGGCATGTTGTGTGGGACCAGAAGAAAGGGTTGTTTCTAACACAGGGTCACCAGATAGTGTGACAGCCACTCCTCAGAGGTCCTTGAGGCACAGCCCTTTGGGGTGGAAACCTAGCTTTTCCTGAGCTGTAATGTAATTCTTCAAGACCAAAGCATCCTCAGGGGAGCAGACATAGGGTCCTGTAGACCATTGCTATGTGCCTTTGAGACAGGGTCTTGCTAAGCATTCCAGGCCAGCCTTCGACTGATGATCCTCCTGCCTCAGCCTCTGAGTGCTGGGATTACAGGTGTGCACCTCCATCCCTGGCTCCACCTGTCATCATTGCTCTATCTCCTCCTCCTTGTTGCCTTCCTCCCCCTCTCCTCCCTTCTCCTCCTTTTTAAAATGGGGTCTAACAGAGCCCAGAATTGCCTTGAACCAAGTAGTCGAGGATGACAGGGAATGATGGGGGATGTCCTTCTGTATATATGTTTCTCTTAGTGGTTGATGAATAAAACACTGTTTGGCCAATAGCCAGAAGAGGCAGGAAGATAGGCGGGGCTAGGAGATGAGAATTCTGGGAAAGGTAGGCAGAGAGAGAAGGTGAAGAGTTGCCATGTGGAGACCGGGAGGATCGGATTCGACAGGTGTTCTCTGGTGATAAAAGGCCATGTAGAAATATATAGATTAGTAGTTACGGGTTAATAATTAAGACAGAGCTAGCCAATAAGAAGTCCTAGCCATTGGCCAACAGTTTTATAATTAATATAGTGTCTGTGTGTTTATCTGGGGCTGAGAATGGGCTTCCGGACCTGGCCGGACAAGAAAACCAGTCACAAGGGAACTTCTGATCATCTCACCTCTACCTCCCAAGTGCTGGGATTAGAGGTATGTGATACCCCGTCCATTTTCCATCTTA
The DNA here is from genome assembly GCF_003668045.3 of Cricetulus griseus. Lineage (NCBI taxonomy): Eukaryota > Metazoa > Chordata > Mammalia > Rodentia > Cricetidae > Cricetulus > Cricetulus griseus. The sequence goes on from NC_048600.1 coordinate 93,205,917, forward strand.
TCATCTATGAGGGAAGCATGACTAGACTCATCTAGCTTCCTTCCATCTCTGCTACTCAGTAGCTCTGGGACTGTGGCTAGGTGCTGGATGCCCCATGTTCCTATTCTTCCCTCTAAGCAGCATGCAGTTGGGAAAGTGATTTTTGTTCCAGGTTCAGTCATATGGATGGTAAGGGAGTTAAAATGGTATCACACCTCTTTGGGGGATTCTGGTAACATCAAGTAAAAATCACATATGTAATTATTCCTTGACCTGGCCATCATACTTCTAAGAATCTACCCTCAAGTTGCAATGGCAAAGCTCCAATAGGTGTGCACACAAAGCTATTTGTTATGGCATAATTAGTAGCAGCAAAAGTTGAAAGCCACCCAATGTCCATCAGTCAGGGACTGGTTAAAAAAAGTACCGTCCAGTATACAACCAAATATTATGAAGCTGCCAAAATGAGTCCAAGTCACCGTGGTGTATGAAAAAGGCAAGTGAACAAAGAGCAGGAGTACACACATTCACACACATACTCGAGAATACATACACATGTGCATGCACACCCATATGCATACACGCACACACACACACACACACACACACACACACACACACACACACACTTGGACACAGTTATTTAAATTGGGAGGGCCTTTTCAAATGGTCATCTAGAAGGGGAGGAAGAAAACAGAACGAAGGGCAAAAATAGAATCAAGATGCTTGTGAAGGTACTTCTGAAATCTCTTTGAAATCTTCCAAACAGAACTTTTAAAAAATGCTTGTTCTGGGCGGGTGAGACGGCTCAGTGGGTGAAAGTAGGTGTTGCCAGTTTGATGACCTAAGTTTCAACCTCAGGATCCACAAGGTGGAATAAAAGAACTCACTGACTCCTTCTTCACAGAGGTCCTCACAGAGCAGACCCACCATCAACCCTAACCCTGAACTGGCTCTTGGGTGACTCACAGCGAGCCTTTTCTTGTCTCTGTGCGAGATGGTTGGCATCTAGCTGGTCCGCCTTGACTGATGCACAATCCTGCCATTGAGCTTCTAGCCCTGACCTTGTTCTCTCTGTCCTGGCATTGGAAGGTCTGGACTCTGCTCCTCACAGAGGACCAACCTCCAGCTTGACCTCAGGTCCTTCTTTACAGCATGTCCTGGAGGAGTTGGGAATCCAGGCCCTGTCTCAGCCTTCTCTGGACCCAGGATATGAAGACACTAGAATTCCACTTAGCAGAAGGTCCATACCGTTACTGTCCATGTGTTCTATAAGAGGATATTTGCTTTGGTCCCCTGGCTTCATGCTCTCTTCCTCTTTCTCTGCCACCTCTACCTCCTCCGCCAACTATTATATGTGACTCACAAGGTCAGGCCTGTTTTCTTCCACCCCCAATCCACTGAAACACAAATGCCATTGATCTAGCATGTACAGTTTTTTTGTTTTTGTTTTTTTGTATTGTGAAGATGCCCTACAAATGACAGAGCCAAGATCCTACATGTTCGATAATTCTGGAGCATCATATCATACTAGCTCAAGGCTATCGACTTCTGAACTTCATAAGAGAAATAAAGTATAAGAAAAAGAAACTTGTTGGGCAGTGGTAGCACATGCCTTTAATCCCAGCATTCGGGAGGCAGAGACAGGCATATCTCTGTGAGTTAAAGACCAGCCTGAGTTCCAGGACAGGCTCCCAAAGCTAGAGAAACCATGTTTCAAAAAACAAAATAAAAACAACAACAACAAACCCTTCTGTTTAAGCTGTAATTATTATTATTTAAAACAAAAACAAAAAGCAAACCCAGTTTCTGGGTGTGATGATGTACACTGTTAATCCCAACACTTGAGAGGCAGAGGCAGAAGGATCTCTGTGAGATCAAGGTCAGCCTGGCCTACATAGTTCCAGTCTAGCCAGGGCTATATAGTAAGACATTGTCTCAAAGAAAAAAAAAAAAAAAGAACAAATTCAAAACACAAACTGTTAACCTCAATGGGTAAATCTTCACCCAATGACAGTCTAGACGCATTTCTGGAGGGCCCCACTGCAGGGGACTCTGCATACTGTTAGTCACTTGAAGTATTCTGAATCAATCCTACAACTTCTGCCCATGGTTGACCCATGTCAACTGTGTTCATGTTCCATTGGCCTAAATCAGTCACAAGACCAGATGGAGTACTGAGGTAGCAATGCAGAACCCCCCCCCCCCCAGGGGAGGACAGGAAATACTCAGACATAATAATACAGTTTGCTCTAATGGTTACAAACCCAAGGCCCCCGGGAGCAAAGTGGCTGCCTGACCATGGGAAGCAGAATTAAAGTCAAGATTGGACCCATTTGGGCTCAATGGCCGTCTCCCTTCCGAATGTCTCTCTTCACCGAAGGAGCCTATCAACTGGCTACTTAATGACTCCCAAAGAGGCATGGCCTGGGAAGTCACGCTCACACTCAGCTCCTGAATGTAGGTTGTATTCCCTTCCTCTTTTTCTTTCTCACTTTTGTGTGAATGTGTGGGTGTACGTGTGTATGTGTGTGTGGGGTGCACATGTGTGTGGAGACCAGAAGCCAACTTCAGGAGTTGGTCCTCAGGCATCATCCCCCACCTTGTACTTTGGGACAGGATCTCTCACTGGCCTGGAGCTGAGTGCAGGTACCTGGCTGGCCAGCAAGCCCCAGAATGCTCTTGGTTTGCCAGTCATCCACCACATGCCTGGCTTTTTTTTTTTTTTTTTCCCCTTGGGTTCGGAGGATCACAGGTCCTCCCTTGTACACTCATCTTAGGGGGAGCAATCACAACAGTCCCAACTTATCTCCTCTTCTTCCCTGCTTTTTAAAAAAATAAATATTGATGTGGGATGCCCTTCCATACGCTGTGAACATGTTTTATTAGTATTGGTTAATAAAGAAGCTGATTTGGCCAATAGCCAGGCAGAATAGAGCCAGGCAGGAAATCCAAGCAATGATACAAGGAGATGCCAGCAGCCACCAGAGAAACAAGATGTGAGGGCACAAGCCACGAGCTTCATGGTAAAATATAAAATAATAGAAATGGATTAACTTAAGTTGTAAGAGCTGATTAACAATAAGCCTGAGCGACTAGGCAAAACAGTTTGTAATTAATATTAAGCCTCAGAGTAGTTATTCAGGAACTGGCAGGTGAAAGAGAAACCTCCAGTTACAAAATATTTATTTTAGATGATGGGTCAGCTATAGCCACAGGAAGCAAGTAGAGGACCCTCACAAATGTGAGGCAGACCAAAACACAAAGAAATAGATATTTTCTTTTTAATTTAAGATGGGGTCTTGTACATCTCCAGCTTGTCTCTAGTAAACCTATATAGCCAACACTTCACCAACTAGCAATATCCCCAGCCCTTAGAAGAATGTTTTACAAATTATTTTTGAAATATAGCATGAATACACAAAGGGGAAAGACAAAAAACCAAGTCTCAGTAAGTTAGCATAAAGCAAACATGCCCCAGTCATAAACATCAAGGAAAAACATTTGAAAGGTCTAATCTTATGTGCCGCTGTCTAGCCAACCTCTCCCTGTAGCTATAAGTCTTGATGCCAATCACCTCCTTAATTTTTTTTTTTAATTTTATATGTATAGGTGTGGTGACTGCAGGCATCTTTGGCAGCACATGTGTGCAGTGCCCACAGAGGCCAAAGAGAGCATGTTGGAGCTGCATTTGGAGTTGAATCCCTGTCCTCTGGAAGAGCATCCAGCGCTCTTACCACCAATCTACCTCACCAGCCCATTTCCTTGTCTTTCTTTCTGGTTTTACCCAGTCGGAATCTACCCCTAAGTGTGCTCCAGCTTTGTCTCATTTTGAGCTTCACGCACATGGAGGTATGAGCATGAACTCCTGAGCTGGCACAGTGGTGAACTCCTATCATTTCGGCACTTGGGAGGTGGAAATAGGAGGATCACCCTTGGCTACACAATGAATTCAAGATAAGCCTGGGACACAGGAGACCCAGACCCATATTCAAAAGTAAAAGAATTAGCCAACAGTGGGGAGGGAAGCTTGGGTTTGACTAGTTTACTCATTCCAAGTAACTTCTAAGGTGACTGTGTGTCGTTTCCATGTTGCTTTTCAATGGACAAACATCTAAATACATCTTCAGGAACAGTGTTAGGAAGACAAATTAACTCAGAGTGAGTCGAGGCCTGTGAAATGCACTAAAGAAAACACAAAAAGAGTTTTTAAAGTCTCTTCAGAGAAAGGGGGGAAGAAAACCGAGGGTGTGTCAGGGCTTGGGGCTCTTGGCTTTCGATACAAATGGACCATGGGGAGAAAGCAGAGCCACTTGGCTTTTTGTCTTTGGAATAATATTCAGCCTGAAGGAGGAGGATCATGAAGATGGATTTAAAGCCCAAGATGAATGAAGAAATGAGTCCTCATGATCAGAGAATCAGCAGCAGTGTGAGTTTAAAAGTTACATTTGTGCATGCATGTGTGAGCACGTGTGTGTAAGTGCACGTGTGTGTGTTATTCATTTGCTTAAATTAGAAATAAAAGAAGAGCGGCAAGATGAGACATGAGACTATTAGACATGTTAACCAGTTTATTATAGGCCTGGCAGGGTAGAGAGACTAAGAAGAGGAAGAGGGTTAATGGCTGACCACCACAGCCAGTCACCATAGAGAGGCAGAGAGCGTAGGTGGGAGGAGAGGAGAGGAGAGGAGAGGAGAGGAGAGGAGAGGAGAGGAGAGGAGAGGAGAGGAGAGGAGAGGAGAGGAGAGGAGAAGAGAAGAGAAGAGAAGAGAAGAGAAGAGAAGAGAAGAGAAGAGAAGAAAGAGCGCAAGTGGGCAGGGGTCTGTCTTTTGAAGGGGTCCTTTGCACCTGTGTGCAGACTTAGTTCCCATGGAACCCTGGGCTGACCAGGGTTCTGCCTCAGTGGATTCTGCCAGGTAACAGAGGCAGGCCAGCATAGTGCCTGGACCTTTCAATCCCACCTTTACTTATTATTTAAAAAAAAAAAGGTGGGGTGTTAGACATGGCAGATTAAGGAATAAGGGCGTTGAATTCTCAAGACTGCTTCCTGCTGACATGGGGGGCATTGACCATCTTTTGAGGGACCTGAGAAGGTTGGGGTGCTGTCACATCCTGGGGTAGCTGGTTGTTTCATCGCAGTCCAGGCTGTATGGAACTCCCTGGCGCCTCTTAGACCTATTTGTTTGGATCCAGTTCAGCTCCCTGGAACTTACAAGAATCCTTAGAGTTTGTGGAAACATAATATTAGACACATTAGCAGCATAGTTATGTTAGATGCGTGTAAGTGCACATGTGCGCCACAGAGGACAGCTTGCAGGAACAGATCCCCTTCCTCCACTGTGTGGGTCCCAGACACTGAACTCAGGTTATCAGGATTGGTGAAAAGTGCCCTGACCCTCTGGGTCATCCCATCAGGCCCCAGAGCAGCAGCTTTGTAGAGGGAGTCAATGTCAGCCCCCAGAAGAGTACCCAAAGCCAAGCACAAAGGAGGTGCATTTCAGAGCAGGCAACCTTCACTTGGAAACTCCACTGAGTCAGCAGGAAGCAGCCTCAGCAGATGGGGTCCATTTCACACACATACAAGACCAAAGAACCGAACACACCAAGCATAGTTTGGTCTGGGGTCCAAGTGAGGACTTGCATAAACCTGACATAGTTCTGTAATTTTCTAGAGGAATGGGAGCAACTGCTACAAATGGAAATTAACCTGAGGCCTGCTGGTGTCTGGACAGGAAGTGACCTCTATCCCCGAAGGATAGTGTCAATTGGTGAGGACGGGCCAGGTGGGGCTGCAGTCAGGACCGTGGCTTCGGGCAGAAGGCTTGCTTGTTACTCCTGCTGTCAGCCCCTGCACGCTGCAGTGGGAGGCTCTTGTCCTGGGACCCAGGTTGAGGGAATAGTCTTTATCTGGAGTGGAGCTGGACATTGTAGCAGAGGGAAAGAGTGCAATGAGTCATAGGTTGCCTCTGAAAGTATCACCTAGCAGTGACAAAGCCACAGCTTCACTTCAGAGACAGTGGGCAAGTGCCTCTATGCCCTGCAGCGGAGGATAGGGAACCAGTAGTTTATGGTGGCCAGCACTGCTGGACTCCCCAGACACTGTCAGGCACAGGGTGCAAGCACACCTACAGAGGCTCTGGGAGAGAAGAGGCTTAACAGGGCTTCAGCCCTGGGGCATCTGACTGAGGTCCCAACGGCAAGTCAGAGCCCTCCATCAGCCCAGCCTGTGGCTGGGATGGAACTAGGGAAGCAGATGTTGGCCAAAGGCAAGGTTCCTGTTCCATCCCTTTTCCACACTGGCTGCCTCCAGGGCCCCAGTCTCTCTTCATTTCTCATTTTCCTCCTTCCTGGTCCTCACAGGTTTGAGGCACAGAAATCAAGTGTAGCCGTCTCTACTTGGTATTGCTCCTAGAAAACACTATGCACAGACAGCACATCAGTCTCTCCCAACAGAGGGGTTAAGGAGCTGCCAGTCCGAGCATATGAACAGACGGTTTCAGCTATTTAAACAGCATTGTAAATAAGCAGTTCGGATCAATGTGAACAACAATCTACGTGACAGTCTGTCCCAAGGAGGGTCTGAAGATGATGAGGCGATGGCAGGTCTCAGGGGCACTTGGTGGAATTAGCTTCTAGCCACTGAGAGGCAGGAGCTGTGCAGGGTGCAAGCACACTGATTCAGAAAGCAAGTTGGCCATGTCTGGTGGAAGAGGGCTCTAATCACAGCTCCTCTGGAGGCTGAGGCAAGAGGATCACAAGTTCAAGGCCTGCCTGGGCTGCAAAGCGAACTCAAGGCTATGCCTAGGCACCTTAGTGAGGGCGTCTCCAAAGAGGTTTCCTCCAAAGAGAGGAAAGTGTCGTGGCTATAACTCAGTGGTCAGGGGCTCGTCTCACATGTACAAGGCTGTGATTCAGTTGCTGGTATGATGAAGGAGAAGGAAGAAGAGGAGGAGATCAGAAAACTGAGAAACTAGTCTCGGGATACTAGGTGGCAATAAGGACTGGGACTAAGACATATTTACAGGCTAAGATGGCAACTGGCATGTCCCCCAGAGCTACAGCATGTGGAAATGATTGTGAGGAAGCCCATTCCCCATATCCTGTCACCTGCGTAGACCTGCCAGGTGGCCCCTGGATGAAGCCCCCTTACCATAACCGAGGTCTGACAGCCCAGAATAGGACATGATCTCCAACACAAAGAGGCTCTGAATTCACACACTTTTCTGTCCATTGCTTTGTCTCTCAACTCCACAAACCCCAACTTCTATGACAAGGACATCCAGCCTGAAGAACAGCACACATTGCCCGCACACATTTCCAGGGTGTAAAATCAATATCCATGTCACACTCAAAGATCCTAAGGCAGATCCTTGTTCTGGCCTTGATGGCCCCAGGTGTGAGATACTATGTCACAGATTTATGTTGAGATACAAGTCAAACTCAATAGAAAAGGCTTACAACAGAGCCTGTCAAGGGAAGGCAGCCAACGAAAGCCGAGCCCCTAGCCTCTGAATTTCGGAGAAGAATCTGGAAGCCACCCAGCATATTTTTGTAGGTGACCGGGAAAATGTGAGACTGGCTACAGGACAGGGTAAACGGAAGCAGGCTGAACACTTAGATGCTGTGATTAGGCTCAAAGCAGATGTTTAGGTAAGCAATTCAAAACACAATAAAGCTGAGCTTCGGAGCAACAATACAAGAGGGCTCATTCAGGGCTCATATTGACACTGGGGTGAGTCCTGAGCTAAGCGTAAGTCCACACTGCCTCAGTGCAAGCCAGACACTTCACCAAAGAAACCAGCCTGGCCAGGATGCACGGACCAGGAAGTCCTGAACAGCCATTGCCCAGCAGCTGTGCCTCTGTGGATGTCTCAGTGTCTCCGGTCCACCCCACGGCTTCCTGTGAGGGACAGATCCTCTACTCCTTCCTCCTCCCCCCCCCCCATTATCGTTTGCTGTTTCCTCACATTACACTGTTTACTCACTTGATTTATTTTCTTAAATTATCTGGCCCCTAAAGGGATTCAGAAAATGTTGCTCTAAAATATGCCCCTCTGGCATAGTGATTATTTTTTTTAGCTAAAAGAAACTGAGGACAGACTCAGAAAGTTCTTTCCTTCCCCCTCCATCACCTAAAAGAAAGCCTTCTTTTGTCTCTTCATAGGGGAAATTCATGTTTGTAAAGGAAACTTTCATTAATAAAGTTACCCAAACCTCATGAAAGGACACTTTTATTAGTCTAACGGGACATTATTCAGTGGATGGCCTCCCCTCCCTCTCAGAGCTGTCTGCCTAATGCTGAGCATCCCCAAGTCCCTATCCCTTTCAAGACTCAGGATGGTACCACAGCTTCAGTCACCTGGCCAGTCCTTGAGTCTGCATTTCTGCACGTCTCCCATTGAACACGTGTGTAACCAAAATGGTTTTTCTCCTTATAGCTGTCTTACGTTACTGTAATTCGAAGGCCAGCCAAAGGACCGAGGGTGGTAGAAGGAAGCAGCGCTTTCCTTCATGTCTCTAGGGGGAAGTTGATCTTTTTTTCCCTACAATAGAACCAGCTGGCACTTAAACAAACAAACAAACAAACAAACAAACAAACTTGTTAATTTCCCCAGTTAGGGAAAGACCTTCTCAGCTGAATAACAAAGGGATGGGGCTGGTGAGATGTCTCAGTGGGTAAATGTACTTGCTGTCGGAGCCTGACCCCCTGAGTCCCTTCTCTGGGAGCTAAGGTGGAGGGAGAGAAGCAACCCCGTAAGCTATCCTTTGACCTCCATGTGCGTGCTTCAGCATCTGTGTTTCTGTACCCACGAATACTTATCGTGTGCCCAAAACAGTAAGAAATAACTTATTTATTTTTATTTTATGTGCATTGGTTGCTTTGCCATGGATATAGGTCCCTGGAATTGGAATTACAGACAGTTGTGAGGGGCCATGTGGGTGCTGGGAATTGAACCTGGGTCTTTTGGAAGAGCAGTCAGTGCTCTTAACCACTGAGCTGTGTCTCTAGCCCCAACAAATATTTTAATTAAAATAACAAAGAGAGAAAACACGTAGATGGTGTTTTCATGCAAGTCGTTCCTTACACAAACACACACCATTTCTGAGCCCTAACCACAGGACACAAACAACTAACTTAGGGTAATGCTAGAGATGACTATCTGATGGCAGCCGTGCAGGAACCGTATCCTACCCAGAAAGCTGTCAGGTGCAAGTCTTAATTGGAAGGGCAGAGACAAGAGCAGGCATTTGACTGCATTGTTGAAGGAGTCTGGCACCTTTTAGTCATGAGGATGTTTTGGTTTGTTTTAAGAAATCTCTTCCTTGTGGTTCAAGGGGACTTTCCCATGTAGGCTGCATATCTGTGGCCAAGTTTGTCCCTGGAGACATCCTGGTTATCCTGTATGTGACTGGGCTTTCTCTTGTGATAAGAGAATAAAGGACATGCCCACTTTCTGTACTGTTGACAGGGAGGAGAGAAGCTCTCAGAGGGTTACAGGAGAATCCATGTGTCTGGTCCCTCCCCATAATGGTCATTATCTCCATAGCATAAACACGGTCATGAAAACTTGAGATGCTGTTGGGTGAGGGCTGAGATGAGCTCAGTTGGTTCAGTGCTTGCCTAGCACGTCCAAAGCCTTGGGCTTCATCCTCAGCACCATACAAAGCAGGCACAGCTGTGCACACCTATAAGCCTAGTGCTTTGGAGATGGAGGCAGGCAGAGCAGAAGACTGAGTCCAGCCTGGGCTATGTGAGACCCTGCTTCAAAAAAGAAACAAACAAGCTATATTGTCAGGTGAAAAAAAAAAAAACCAGGTTCTAAAACATTATTTAATGTCTGTTTAAAGACATACAGGAGAGACTAACAGTTTCCAAAAGATAATTTCTCAGTAATTATTAAGTGTTATTTGGCAATAAAATAATGGTTATTATTTGATCTTGGTAGTTATGAGTTGGTACAGGGGATTTTCTCAATAGTGCAGGAAGCCCTTCAGATTGTCATGATTTTGTCACAATTACTGCTGCTTACATGACAACTGCTTACATAAGAAATACACCCTACATAATGGGAAATTAGGAATGAAGACTTGCATACCTATATAGTTAGTCTCAACTAACATATTGTAAGTACATTATTTTTTTTAAGTTTTATTTTATGTATGTGAATGGTTGCCTGTAAGTATGTCTGTATACATGTGTGTAGAGTCTGTGAAGGCCAGAAGAGGCCATTGGATCCCCCAGAACTGGAGGCACAGTGATTGTGAGCCACTAACTCAGTGTTGGGAACCAATGTCCTCTGGAAGAGCAGCAGTGCTCTTAACTGTTGAGCGTCTCTTCAGCCCATGCTGTAAACATGTGAGTATAATATATATTCTCAACACTAAGGAAAAGATGAACAATGTAAAAAGGAAAGTGCAGAAAAGGGGCCAGGGGAGATGGCTTGGTTGGTAAAGTGCTTGCCCCACAAATGTAAGGCTTTGAGTTCTGTCCTTGTCACCCATGTAGAAGCTGGGAGCAGCAGCACATGCCTCTGAAACCCCAGCACTGGGGAGGCAGAAGCAGGGGATTCTCAGGGCTCACTGTCAGCCAGTCTAACTATGAACTGACAATCTTCAGAGTCAGTACGAGGCACTGTCTAAAACAATAAAGTGGAGAAGAGATTGAAGAAGATGCCCTACACTGACCTCTGGCCTCTATGTGTATACACACACACACACACATACACACACACACACATACACACACATACACATACACACATACACACATACACACACACACACAGACACACACACACACACATACACACACAGACACACACACACACAGACACACACACACACATACACACACACACACATACACTCACACACACATACACACACACATACACACACACACATACACACACATACACACACACACACACACACACATACACACACACACATACACACACACACACACACACACACACACACACACACACACGAGTATAGGAGGTGTCTGGTTAATAACACTAAGAAGACTGATATAGAAATGAATACTTTACATTGGTATGGATTTTGGTTTATGGCATAAACTTAAGTTCAATTTTGTTACACTACATGTATAGTTCTACTCTTGTTTAAGGTATTATGTTTATGCAGGTCATTAAAAAAGTAATGTATAGTGAAGAAATACAAATTAATAGTCATCTATAACAGTCAAACTTATAGTCATGTTAGGTTTTCTAGATATACAGATGGATAGATAATCTTCAAACACTCCAAAGACCTACAGAATATGACATTTTAAAATGTTTTAAGAACGTAGACTTTTCTCAACAGTGAGACACATCTGCTCCTGGTAACACCAATTACTTCAAGAGGATGATGGGCATTGAAGAAACTCCTTATGGAGTTTGCCTTCAATATGGCAAGACTAGTCACTTGGGCGAGAAACTGCTCTTGCCTGGACTGCTTGACAGTATGCTATATAAACTGGACATGCAGGGCCCACAGGACAGTGACTTTGCTGAACTTGCCAAAATAAGATGAGACAGTCTGTCAGGGTTCCTCCTTCATGGAAGAATCGGCCAGACATTCTGCAGAACACAGAGAAAAATGACCAACAAACTTCCAATATAGGTGGGACAGTTTCAAATTTCCTGCTTCACTGAGAAGTCTGCCAGAGACTCTAGGATTATAGGCTAAAGACGGATGCCCCAATGTTACAGAAGAACTTTGGGTGACTGTCCGGGAAGCCAGATATCTCTGCCATTTCTAGAGTTTTGGAATTTGCTTACAATGCACTTCCAGTTTACTTAGGTAGTATATCGTTCTAGAGTCTTTGATGGAGTTGAAGACTAATAATTATAGTTTTCCTTAGTTGTGACAAAAGATAAATTAGATATAAAACTTTAGACTCACAAAGATAGGATTGATGATAGAGTATTTTCTTTAATTTTGCCAAATACAAATAGACTAAATATTATAATTGTAACTCTTGCTTGATAACCTTTGTTATATGTAATTTTACTATGTTAAAGTTAAAAAGGGGGAGATGATATGGGATGTCCTTCTTTATGCTGCAAATAACTATTCCTTTTACTGGTGATGAATAAAAATATTTTGGCCTATGGCAGGGAAGAATATAGCTAGATGGGAAATCCAAACAGACATATGGAGAGAAAGAAGGTGGAGTCAGGGAGATGCCACGTAGCTGCTGAAGGAGTAAGATGTAAGAACATTACCAGTAAGCCACGGCCACATGGTGATACACAGATTAGTAAAAATTGATTAATTTAATTGTGAGAGCTAGTCAGTAATATACCTGAGCCACTGGCCAAACAATTGTAATTAATATTAAGCCTCTGAGTGTTTATTCAGGAACTGGTGGGCGGGAGAGAAACCTCCATTCACAGATGGCTTGATCTACAGATAATTCAGTTACTGTTATTTTTCCCTCTGAATAACTTTAAATAGCAAACATGTATAGGTGTAGAGATTAGAAACACTTGGTGTTATTTTCCATTGAAAATGGAACATATTGATGAAAAAGACAATGGCTCGCTATGTGGTTGGGAGGATCCCTGATCCTCCTGCTTCACTTTGTGATTCCCAGGTCCTGGGCTTTTTTCCCCCCAGAGTCTCTCTAGGTAGCCCAGGCTGGCTTCAAACTCTCAGTCTTCCTGCCTCTGCCTCTAAAGTATTGGAATTACAGGAATGTATCACAGCAACTAGCTTGAGAGGATCATCTTGCAGTGTGTGTGTGTGTGTGTGTGTGTGTGTGTGTGTGTGTGTCTGTGTGTGTGTCTGTGTACACGCGTGAGTGTGTATGAGAGGAAGGTGGGCATTACATTTAGGGAAGGAACAGAGCAGTCTGTGTACAGCAAACTGTCTCCACTGGGTTTCATGCGTCTCCATGACACCCTATGGTACAGATGAACCATAAGTCAGCCCTTCACCACTGGATAGCTTTTAAAATTACCCGAAGGGTGGGTCTACAAGACAACTCATAGGTTAAGATGCCTGTCAGTTTGGTCCCTGGGACCCACATAGTGGAAGCAGAGAGTGACTCTGCTTATAGTTTGTCCTCTGACCGTCACACGAGAGCTGTGACAAGTGCCATATTCCAACACCGTCTGGGGGAGTTGTGAGCAGATGCAGAGAGAAACAAGATAAACTTGCTGTACTGAGAAAAGGTACCAAGCCATGTGGCTGAGCATAGATAAGAAATACGGGTTAATTTAAAATGTGAGAGTTCGCTAGTAACCAGACTGAGCTATGGGCCGCACATTTTACTTGGTAATAAGTCTCTGAATGGTTATTTGGGAGTGGCTGCCGAGACTCAGAAAAACTACACCTACAACACAACACCCAAAATAAATACTACCCAAATGATGCTACAGTGAAAACATTTGTATGTTAGATTTTACTCATGTCCTAAAATAGGACTGTTACAAGCTGGTCCTCGAGTGTCCGCCTTGTTCCTGTACCTTATGCCTTTTGCTACTGTGCATATTGCTGCCTCCAGTGTCCTGGGCAGAAGAAACTGTGGTATCAGGGCTACTCTTAGCCCTGGCTCCATCACCTGCCCTTTTCCTGCTCAGCAGCCCAGTGCCCACCTGTCCATCTCATGCCAGGCCCCCATGATGAGGCAGTACAGAGATGGTGTCGTTGCCTCTAGCCCAGCCAAGCCTGGAAACAGAGGTTCAGAATTACAGGCTGAAGGGCCTTCAATTACAGGCCCCTTAAGACACTAACAGGCAGTGTGGAGAGCCAGACACAAGCCACCTCAAGTAGCAGGAGTGGCTGTTTACTTAGTACCTCCTCCTCCCTCAGCCCTATGGGGCTGATTTGGGTCACCTAGCAGTGTTGCGACATGACCCTGAGCCACTCCACAGGACAAACTTTGTGAGCCAAAACACACTCCCACAGACCTTTGCCCTTTGCACAGCCTAGCAGGCTGCCAGGCTGTGAGCACTTTGCACACTGAGCTCATGGTCTACATTAAAAGCCTTTTAGCACATCCGCCCTCTCTCCCCTCTCCCTTCCAGTATCCTCTGGTGTCTCCTTGGCCAGGTCTCACTATTTCCTACCTTCCTGACTTCCTAACTCTTTGATGGATTCCATATATGGGTCTGTCACCCAGACTCCTTTACAGAGGGATAGATATATAGAAAGTACTGTTGTAGAATATTCCTTTACACTGTGTGAAGATGTGTCCCTGTGATTGGTTTAATAAAAAGCTAAATGGCCAATAGCTAGGCAGGAGGTATAAGCAGGACTTCTGGACAGAGAGAGCGCTGGGAAGAAGGAAGGCAGAGTCGCCAGCCAGAGGCAGAGCAAGCAGGATGGGAAGTATAGAGTAGAGGTAACCAAGCCATGTAAAAGCACATAGACTAACAGATATGAGTTGATTTAAGTTATAAGAACTAGTTAGGGACAAGCCTAAGGTAAGGCCAAACTTTCATAATTAATAAGTCTCCATGTCATTTATTTTTTTTTTGTGAGCTGGCCCCCCAAAAAATCTGTCTACAAAGTACCTAGACTATATCAAGAATCCCTCCCTCCAAAGTCATGTGACAAACTAGTTAGTAAATGGGTAAAGGGGGCTGGAGGGATGGCTCAGTGGTTAAGATACATACTGCTCTTGGGGAGGGCCTGAGTTCAGGTTCCTGTACACAAGTCAGGGAGCTCACAACTGCCTATAACTCTAGCTCCAGGGGGCCCAATGCTCTGATTTCAGTGGACAACTGTACTCTGTGTACTCACACTGAGATATAATTAATAGCATTGCCTTTAAAACTATTAAAGAATAGTAAAAATGGGTGAAGAATTTAAAATGCAAACCATAGGAGAAAAAAAAAAAAACAAATGGCAATGACAAGGTCTTAACTTGGGAAAATGATTCTTTCCCTCCCCAGACAAGTCTTTTCTGTATAATAGCCCTAGCTGTCCTGGAACTTGCTTTGTAGACCAGGCTGGGCTCGAATTCACAGAGATCTGCCTGGCTCTGCCTCCTGAGTGGTGGGATTAAAGGTGTGCGCCACTACTTCAGGCGGGAAATGGAAACCTGATACAATACTTTGATAGTATCTCACACCTATCATGTTGACACAATTTTTTTAACCTAACAACACTAAATATGATATGAGGGGACCCTGGTATATTTAGACAAGAGCTTGTACTCAGATTTCATATGGTAGAAGTGTGAATGGGATTGGCTATTTTGGAGAGCAAATTGACATTACCTAGTAAAATTTAAAACCTCACAGGGTAGGGAGATGACAAAGTACACAGCCAGGTAAAGTACTTTCTAAGTAATCAGGAAATAAAACAAAGGCCAGACATGGTGACATATGTCTGTAATCACAGTGCTGGGGAGGCAGAGAGAGGATCCAGGAGCTTTCTGGCCAGCCATTCTAGCCAAATTGGTAAGGTTCTAGGATGAGTGAGAAACCCTGTCTTAAACAATAAGGTGGAGGGGCTGCAGGGACACCTCAGTAGTCAGGAGCACTTGCTGCTGTAGCAGAGGACCTATTGGCCCCTGCCACCCATGGTCAGGTGGCTTTAAGCCACCTGTAACTCCAGCTCCAGGGGATCTGATTCCATCTTCCAGCATCCACAGCATTCCCACCCCTCCAAAGAGAGAGGCACAAATAAAAATAAATCTTAAAAAAATAAGATGTAGCCGGGCGTTGATGGTGCACGTCTTTAATCCCAGCACTCGGGAGGCAGAGGCTGGTGGATTTCTGTGAGTTCGAGGCCAGCCTGGTCTCCATAGGGAGTGCCAGGATAGGCTCCAAAGCTACACAGAGAAACCTGTCTTGAAAAACCAAAAATAAAAAATAAAAAACTAAATAAAAAAAATAAGACTTAGAGTGAGAGAGAAAGCCACCTGACGTTGACTTGTAGGTCAACTGCAGAAGCAAGCACACACACACACACACACACACACACACACACACACACACACACACACATTCCCTCCCCAATACACGGAATAAAATGCCCACAAGTACTGTGGCGGGTGAAGGCCAGTAAAGATTCTCTGTCACTTTTCCCATTAATGAGTAGGGTCTATTCCAACTTCCTCTGAATCTTCAGTTTTGACTAAAAGAATTGATGGGAACAAAACTGTGTAACCTTCCAACCAAGAGCAAGAAACCTACAACTTCCACCTCTATATCTAGACTGTCACTTTTCCGTGCCATGCCAGGAGGAAGTCCCAGCTAGCCATGTGAAGCCAGGACCCTCCCAGCTGTCCTATTGTCCAGCTAACACCTCAGGGGGCAAAACCTCCCACAGGAACATGGGAACTTTGTAGCTTTAAAAGTTGTGGTAGCTACAGGTTATGTGGCAATAGGTGGCCAAATCCCAGGAGTTCTACTCAAGACAAGTTGTCCCACAGGGCCACAGAGAGGCAGGTACTTACCAAAGTGTTCTTTGTGATGACAAAAAAAAACCCAACAAATTTCCATAACAGGAATGTGGCTAATTGAACTGTGCAAGAGTCACACTATGGGATGGCATGGAGCTCATAACATTAATGAGTCAGAAGCTGGGATGCGGCTCTATAGTTGAGAGTGAGTTAACACCCCCTCCCCCCAACCAATTTATTATTTAATAAATCAAATAATTACTTATTTATTAATTAAATTTATTGTCTTATTAAATTATTTAATTAAATCATCATCTCATTTATTAAATAATAGTCATAGCTACATATGTCACCCAGAATAAATCTCAATAGTATATATCAAACAAAATAGTACAAGGAAAAAAAAATAAAAGGAGAATGATGCATGGCTTGCTATTGTCTACGCAAAGATTAAAGGCATGCACAACTCCACACGTGATTGTGTTTCAAGAATGCAGCATGTACAGAACAAGAACAAGCAGATTCAGGACTCCAGTGTCTGTGGAGAAGGAGGGAGGATGGCAGGGGAAAGGACTCCAGCGAGAGCTCACAGGGAGCCACAGGTATAGTGGGGTGGCCATGTTCCTTTCAGGTGAAGTGTGGGACATGGAGACATTTGGCAGAGCTGGGATGGGAGCAGGGTACAAGTTGATGGGATGATTAAAATACTTAGAGTTAAATAATAGTTAAAGAAAGGGATGGGAAAAGAGTGAACACATGACCCCTGTTCTCCCATAGTCAGGAGGTCAATGTGCTGCCCAAGATCATGGGGCTGGTAATGCCGCGTCCCAGCGGCCTCACAGTGAGGAAGTGCTGGATCAAGTTCAGGCAGCCCGACTGCCCGATTCCCTGGCTTAGACTGGTACACGGTTAGGGGGTTTGGTCGGATTAAAGGCCTTGAGCCTGTTGCTTGCTATGGTCTGGATGCTTATACTTATGTTCTCTTTCTGTCTGTGTGTCTGTGTGTTTGTGTTCTCAATCTATGTGTCTCCATCTCTCTCTGCCCCTCTCTCTGTCTCTTTCTCTACACACACAGACAGACAGAAAGACAGACAGACACAGCCTTTGGGAGGTAGTTAGGGCCTCAAAGTGGAGCCTCTGTGAAAAAGACCCCTCAGGCTGTCTACTGTGTGGGAACATAGTAAGTCACTTCTGCGAGCCAGGAAATCAGCCCTCACCAGACCTTGAACCTGCAGGCACTTTGATATTGGACCTCCCCACCTTCAGGGCTGTGAGCGTGTTTCTGTTGTCTATAAACTGCATATCCTGGAGTATTTTGTTATAGTAGTCTTGTCTGATTAAGAAAGCTTATATGGGAAATATAAGAAAGCTTGTGCTTAGAGGCTCTGGGTGAGTGGTCACAATGCTTGAGGAACTGGTATCCGAAGGACAAAAAGGGACATTGAGACAGAACCGGCAAGTTCCACAGAGCAGGAGGTGGGGAGCCCTACCCTTGGTGGGCACTCCCGCCATCACTGACTCTGAGTCCAGGAGTGGCAGCCTGAACTATCAAGGCTGGGAGACTCCCAGGCCTTGAGGGCAGGACTTCTAATGTCTCTCCACTCCCTCTCTTTTTGTCTGAGAAAATTTTACATGACCCTAGGTATGTATAAGGAATGCAAAGTAGGTATACAAATCAAACATTTGCTGGTAACAAATCATTATTTTAAAACAATTCTTCGGTATACATGTAACTTAACTATTTTTTAAAGATGAAATCAAATGTGTATGCTAATGAAATAGATGTCATTTATTTTACATAAAGAATTAAATGTTGGCCAAACATTCAATACCCCAGAACACAGAGCATCCTCACTGTTTATAGAGTTGGCCAATATTTTGATTTTATAATTGTCAATGTGAAGAATGACCCTTCACATAAATACGTAGTACAAAATGGCAGAAGTATGTTTAGTGCCATTTCAGAAATTGCTGGAAATGTCCTAGTTTGATAGATGCCAAGGAAGGCAGGTAGAAAAATAGGAAAAGATTTTGTCTTCTATAATTAAACCATTGTGTTCCTATAGGAGAAGAAAACTTTGTACATATGGTAAAAAGACTGAGGTTCATTAGCATACCATGGTCTCTAACCTTAGCTGAGGCATTTCAGGCAGCATTCAGGAGCTTTAAATGACTGGGTGATTTGATGGCTCCTGCAGTGTACAGTGTGTGTGTGTGTGTGTGTGTGTGTGTGTGTGTGTGTGTGTGTGTCTGTGTCTGTGTCTGTGTCTGTGTCTGTGTCTGTGTCTGTGTCTGTGTCTGTGTCTGTGTCTGTGTCTGTGTCTGTGTCTGTGTCTGTGTCTGTGAGTTCAGAACCAAGGCTATGGGGAAGTTCCACAAAGTCACAGAGGCAAGCCAGAAACATCTCTGATTCATTATGTGTTTGATTTTGGACAATTTTATTTTGTTCATGCACATCCAGAAACCATTTACTGTTGCAAGCTGTTTTAGATTTTTTTTTTTTTAACTTCCCACGTCTAATTTAAGAATCTGGGCTCTCAGGCTTGTGAGATGGCTCAGAGGGTAAAGGCACCTGCCGCCTGACCATGCAAGCTTGATGACCTCTGTCCAATCCTCAGAACCTACGTAAGTGGAGCAAAAGAACCAACTCCATAAAGACATATCCTGATCTCCACCTTCCCCCACCACAACTTACAAATGCATGAACATGCCAATAAAAAGTTTTAAAAAGAAATAACCTGGGCTCTAGGAAAGGGTCAGCTAAGAATGAGTTCTGGTCATTGGTGCTGTTGGATTTTTAGACAGGATCTCTTAGATGGCCTAGGCTCATTAAACCTAAGACCTTTCTGCTTGGCCTCTGCAGTGCTGGATTTCCAGATGTGTGCCGCCTAGCCTGTCTGGGGATCATTCTAACCCTCTCTCTGTGCTGAAGGGGCGGGTCATGAAGGTGTTACCAGTGGCTAGGGCTAGTGTGCAGGGAGTTTCCTGGTTCTTGGTTTAAAAATGAAAGAAATGAGCTGGGTGGGGGAGGTGCACATCTTTAATCCCAACACTCGGGAGGCAGAGGCTGAGGCAGGAGGATCTCTGTGAGTTCGAGACTCAGCCTCGTCTACAAAAGCTTGTTCCAGGGTAGGCTCCAAAGCCACAGAGAAACCCTGCCTTGAACAACCGCCACCCCCCACCCCCCCACCCCTGTCAAAGAAAGGAAGGAAGGAAGGAAGGAGAGAGAGAGAGAGAGAGAGAGAGAGAGAGAGAGAGAGAGAGAGAGAGAGAGAGAAAGGGGCACATAGATTTGCAAAGCCACAGAATAGTTGATACGCTGTCAAGAGTGATAGAGGCCACAGGAGTAAGAGCACACACAAGGCTTTGTTACGGATTCTAAAGGAGGAAATGTATGGCAAGTAGTTCTCTATTTTGGATAGATTTTAGTTACACAATTTTCTTCTACTACTCGTCTTCTTTTTTTCATGACAAATCTGATTTTAATCTCTCTCACTCATTTATGCAAAGGTGTTCGATGGTAGATAGAGGATCCTTCATAAAAACGTTCACTTAGAGGACACCATTTGTCTAATTGTGCACACACCCAAAACCAGTCTAGGCTGGATCTGGTCCCCCCACCCTTATACAGAACATAACTGGTGAACTGATTCAATATAACCTATGTTGATAGTTGTTAAAGGGAGGGGACAGTTACTCCATTGTTCAGAGGTGGGTGTGCATGTGGCTTGACGCAGGTAGGGAATCTTAGCTTGCTAACAGGTTCTTGGGTACATTGTTCAGGGATGGAAACTGCATATATGCAGTACAGGCAAGGGTCTCAGGCAGCCAAGTATACTGCTAGAAGAGGAACATTTGTACAGCCCATGCCAAGTAGAGTCCCAGTTTGGTAAACTATGCCCTATGCTTGCCTGCTTCAGAGGATGAATCACAGAGACTTGCACCACCCAGAGAGCCTGCATCAAGACTTTTCAGCTGCTGCTGCTTTAAGAAACAGAAAATATCCAAAAACATCTCTCTCCCCCTTTCTCCTCCGTTTCTACAGCAACCACATCTAGACCCTGCCACTCAGACCATCTCTCATCCTGGAGTTTGTTGGGAGGCTGGTCTTGTGTTCACCCAGGAGTCTGGTGGGTACCACTTCTCCTTGCCCACCCAGGTCTGGAAGAGGCAGCTGTGAAAGCGAAGGGAGAACATAGACTCTCGAATGTTGGTTGTTTTGTAGCTGAAAGAAATGATAAGTGACCCCAAAGAGTTCTTTCACCACCATTACCACCCAATCACCTAAAATAAGGCCTCATTTTACCCCTTTGTGGAGGACATTTATGCTTTGGGTTAGATTCCAGGGCCCCAACTTCCCAGGCCCTCAGAGTCATCACTGTAGAATGGGGGGTAGGGGGTAGTTGAGTACCCCAACTGACCTCCGACCAGCATCTTCTGGGAGGTAGCCCCTGGCATTTCAGGCAGCCTGTCTTGGTGTGAAGGGTTACCCTACACTTTAAGGGCTACTTAACAACCCCCAGCTCCAGGCCGTTCAATAGTTCAATGTCAGCTGTGCCCTTGGTTCCTGTGACAACAAGAAGAATCTCTAAGCAGATTGCCCAAGAAAGCCATCGCCCAGTGCTGACAGCTGAACTTCCTGAAGGCAATGACCATGTCCTTGAGCTTGCAAAGGTCTTTTCTGAGTTTATTCCTTCCTTGGATTTAAATCTTTGTTTTCTTTTTCTTTTTTCTTTTTTTTGTTTTTTGAGACAGGGTTTCTCTGTGTAGCTTTGGAGCCTATCCTGGCACTTGCTCTGGAGACCAGGCTGGCCTCGAACTCACAGAGATCCGCCTGCCTCTGCCTCCCGAGTGTTGGGATTAAAGGCGTGCGCCACCAACGCCTGACAAAATCTTTGTTTTCATTATGTGCGTTTGTGTGAGTCTGTGTATGTAAATACATGTGAGCACCAGTGCCCAAGGAGGCCAGAGACTTAAGATCCCAGGCAGCTGGAGTTGTAGGTGGTTGTAAGCTGCCTAACCTGGGTGCTAGTATCAAACCTGGATCCTCTGCAAGAGAGTGCAAGCTCTAACTGCTGAACCATCTCTCCAGTTCCTGGACTTCCGTATTTGATGATAACACACACCTCCTCCCACCCCGAACAGCCATGCGCTGATGTCTTCACTCAGGCTGTAGGCAGGATGCCATCACCTTACCGGTTCCAGAGATTCACTCAGTCAAAGTTGGCTTCGGTGGGGGTGAGGTGTGATGAAGGGGGGGTGGGATAGGGTGTGACAATATCCAGGGTGACACCGAAAAGCTTCAGGGCATAGTGACATGACATTTTCAATCCGACCGGCCTGACTCCAGGCCAAGTCTGCCCTTTTCTGACACCCAGCCAACTGGCACGATCCAGGGCCAGCTCTGCCCAGAGAGGACTGAGGACATGTCTACTTCGTGACCCATGGCCTTCCCACCGGCCATGGCAGATACTGGGAATGCTGCTAATACAGGTACTGACCCCTTGGGCAAAAGCGTCAATCCCTCTCAGACCTTTTTCTCATCTGCACATAGAAACAACATACATGCTGAAATCAAGGTATGTTTGGGAGCACAAGGCAGGAAGCTTCCTTCCTCCTCCCCTCTTGCCAAGAACAGCAGCTGAACAAGAGAGTCCAGTCCCAGCTCAGGTAGTAATCAAATACATAGAATTTGGCAAATCATTTTGATTCTTGCCAAATTCCGTCATCAAATAAATGTCAGAAACAATTGCTGCTCTTCCTGCCCTAGGGAAGCTGTTGGGTTAATTCAGTAGCCTAAGCGGCCTTCCTGAAGTCTTGGATGCCAGCATGGCCTCCTGTCTGCCTCCATCTCACCCTTGGCCAAAATTCTAGCATGAGATAGCGCAGGGGCTGAACAGGCCCTCCAGTCTTTTCCTGACTGGTCTCTCTATGGGGACAGCTCGCTGGCTTCCAGCAACACCTATGCATGATGGAATTGTATGTTTTTCACCCAGTTACTCAGTTTCAATGAGAAGCCTGTTCTCTTTGTTACACAAACTCCATCAGATCAGATCACCATGCTTGGCAGTTTTCTCTATTTTGTGTGTTTGCTTCCCAAGAATGGGAGGATTTCCTCCACCCTTTCCCCTACCCGGCAAGCTTTCTTTCTGAGCATGGTTGATTGCTGGGGTTCGGGGGAGCAGCCAGGGATTGCAGAATCAATTGGGAATAGTTATCACTGTAGGAGAAGATCTTCCAGTTGTATAAGCAGGAAGAGATTTCTGCCCCCTTCCCCCCAGCTCAGCTTCACATTAGTCAAGCCAACTAGCTAACACATCTCTAGAACAGTGTAGACCCACTGATCAGGTGGCCCAGGAGCTGTGCACCCTTGGGCCTGCCTGAGTCATTTCTTGCAGATCAGGCAGTGAGTGTGCTCTCTATAAAAGCCATTCCCTCCAAATGAGAGCTGAACCCATAGCTGCCTCTGCCTTTTCACCCATTTAAAACAGCTCGCTGCCAAAACCAAGCCAGCTTTGATTGATGTGGCTTAATCCTATTGCCTTGTTCTCATAAAACTCACTAATCCCCAGGACACTAAAGTGCAAAGCCTGCTTGTGGCTTCTTCCTCCAGGAAGTCACCCTCCTCACATCTCAGCGGCACAGGGACACTTTGCTCTTGAGGGCTCACCGTTCTTTGCTCTGTCCCTGCAGACTGTCCCTGCTGTCACATGTTTGTCTGGACCCACTTTCACCTGGGCCACCCCTCTATTAACTGCGGGCTCCCACAGGGCAAAGACAGTCCTCCTCCTTGTTGTAGTCCCATAGTGTCAGTACTGAGCTGTCCCCAGAGTGAATGAGCAAATGAGTTGGGTGTCACCCCCTTTCACCTTACCCTGACTACCACCTCCCAGCTGAGCCAGGCTGGAAGCTTCTTCGAGGGACAAAGCTTCAAAGTCACCCCCACAACTCAATCTACTATTGGCTCACGTCCAGCAGCCCCCTGAGGGTTAGTGCGGAAGTGATCAGTGTTGGATTACATACGGCGGTATTGAACTTTAATTCAGAATATACTCAGACCTATAAAGAAAGCATCACTCTTCTTCATAGTTGAAGTACTGCCTGGGGCGGGGGGCAGGTACTGGAGATGCAATGCAGGCCTTGTGCACACTAGGCAAGCATTCTCATATTGCACTATGAACCTGCCCCAGGTAACCAGGCCAGCTAAGACTTAGCAATTAAAGGTGGTCCATTCTACTGAACTCAGCACTGGACACATGGCCGCTAGCTTGATGATGTTCTAGGGCTCTTGTCCCTATTTGTACGTCTTATCCCAAGCAGGGGAGCACCTCATTCTTAAACCAAATCATTGGGACTCTGGGCTTGTGATCTCTGCCTTAGATCTGCTCTCTATTCCAAAGCTGGTCTCTGGTCTCTTTCCACCCATGGAGGGATAATGATGGGTCTTTCCTGCTATAAGACTCAGCAGAGGAGCTGAGTGTCCTGCCTCTCTCCTCCACACCTTGCTCTCAAGCACAATAAAGATTGAACTGGACAACGGTACATGGTGAGTGCTGATCTAGCACAGTGGTTCTTCCTAATGCTGCGACCCTTCAATACAGTTCCTCATGTTGTGGTGACCCCAACCATAAAATTACTTTTGTTGCTACTTCATAACTGTAATTTTGATACTGTTATGACTCATAATGTAAATATCTGTTTTCCAATGGTCTTAGGTAGCCCCTGTGAACAGGTTAGTTGAGCCCAGGGGTCATGACCCACAGGTTGAGAAACATTTCTCTAGCCCATACCGTCTCACGAAACCCATCACAGGAAAAACTTCATAGCAGCAAGAGTTACAGATATGGAAACACATGTAGAAAAATGTCTTGTATATACAATAAAATCATATCTAAGGTCATGGCTCAATCCTTATTACTCATAGGTTCTGGGATTTCAAGTCTGCCTACTGAATATTTACTTATAACCTCAAATAGATACTTTTGCTAGCAGGGTCAGTGAGGCTGACACCCATAGCATCCTGAGCCTGCTCTGAGGGAGCTCGCTGCTGACTCCATAGCTAACCTGGCTCCCAGGTGTCCTGTCATTCTAGGAGCAACCCAGCATCCTTTTAATGGAGTCATATTGTATCTAAATTATCCAGAACAATGTATGTATGTATGTATGTATGTATGTATGTTTGTATGTATTATGTATGTATGTATGCATGTATGTATGTGTATATGTAGTACATAGCATTTGGTGGTTGTATATGTGTATGTGTGTTTACATGTGTATGTATGTATGTGTGTGTACATGTGTGTATGTATGTATGTGTGTGTGTGTACGTGTGTGTTATACATATTGTCAATTTGATAGGATCTAGAATCACCTAGGAGACAGACCTCTGCCTGTGGGTAAGTTTCCAGATTAGGATGGTCGATGTGGTAAGATCCACCCTAAATGTGGGTAGCACCATCCCATGAGCTAGGGTCCTAGACTAAATAAGGAGAGTGTTTCCTTAATTGGGGTTTCTTTTTTTTTTTTTTTTTTTTTTTTTGGTTTTTCGAGACAGGGTTTCCCTGTGGCTTTGGAGGCTGTCCTGGAACTAGCTCTTGTAGACCAGGCTGGACTCGAACTCACAGAGTGAGTTTAAAGGCGTGCGCCACCACCGCCCAGTCCTTAATTGGGGTTTCTTTTGCCAGGATAAAACATCATGTCCAAAATCAACTTGGGAGAAACGATTTTTATTCCAACTTACACTTCCACAGCAAAACCCATCACTGAGCAAAGTGGGGGCAGGGACTCAAGCAGGCTAGGAGCCTAGAGGCAGGAGCTGATACAAATGCTATGGAGGAAGACTACTTAGGAGCTGGCTACTTAAGGCTTTGTCAGCCCGCTTTCTTATAGCACCCAGGGCCACCAGCCCAGGAGTGACAACCCCCATCATGAGCTGGGCCCTTCCACATCAATCATTAATCAAGGAAATTCCCTATAGGCTTCCCTACAGCTCGATCTTACAGAGGCATTTTCTTAGTTATCTCCTCTCAGATAACTCTAGCTTGTATTAAGTTGACATAAAATTAGCCAGCAGTGGATCTAGCAGTCACCACACAAGCTTGAAGACATGTTTCTGAGTCTCCGGAATCCGTGTAAAGCCAGACGCAATACTGTGGTCCCAGGACTCTTACAGCAAGGTAGAAAGAAGCTGGAGATGGGGTAATCCTCAGAAGTTAGTCGGTCAACTAGTTTGGTATACACAGTGGCAAATGACAAGTGGAAAGTGAGGACTGACCCCTTTTGTCCGCTGATGTGCATGCAAGCACACGTATACAGAGATTTTAAAACAAGAAAAAAAAAAAAAAGGAGAAAGTGAGCTGAGCACCAGCTATCTGACTCCAGAATCAAAGGAACTAGTTCCATCTCCCACTGTCATGATTTCTGCCAGAATGAACTGTAGCCTCAAACTGAAAGCCAAACTGAACTCTTCTTTAACGTGCCATCATCAGGAATTATGTCTCGGAAACAAGAAAAATAACTAATGAGGCGTGCATGAGTGCATGGTGTCAGCGTGTTGGAGACTTCCTGGAGGAGGACCCAAAGGATGGACTGGACTTGCAGGATCGCTGAACATTTGCCATGGGAACAAAAGAGGAAGCAAATTCCAGGTAGGTAAACAACTCTTGCGTTAGCATGGAAGAGCCATCAATAGCGCACAGTGGGGATGTTCTGAGTCACCCAGGGAAGCTGGGGCCTATGGAGGGAAGATGCCGGTGGAGATGGGGCTTCAAAGGTAGGCTGCAGCTGCCGGGATGAGGAGAGAAGCAAGACCCCCATTCTTTTCACTGGTCCACGAGATCCTATCCACACACTCCACCACACCTGGTGCAACCTACTTTCCACATAGTCCACACCACCTCAAGCCAAACAGACCTGCTGCCAGGGTGAAGAAAACCAATGCAGTTTCTTCTATCAGTGAGGGTGGCAACTCACAAGAATATTAGCGGTGTGTGTGGGGGGGGCAGTGTTTCCCAGATGCTCTGAATGGGAATTCGGCCAAGGAAAGATCTAACCATCTTGGTCTGCTCAGGCTTGCCAGGACAAGAGACTCCAGACCAGGACTCTTCAATACAGGGTATTTCCGTATACCCTGAAGACTAAGGTCAGCGACTGACAGATGGCCACCTTTCTAACGGTCACTCACGTGCTATGAAAAAAAGAGCACTTTCTTTCTCTTCCAGTCCTATGAAATCAGCTCTTCCCTTCATGCCCTCTGTAAGCTTAATCACTTCCCCGAAGACCTCTCTTGAGTTACACTCAATACATCAACTGGGGTTGGAGAGATGACACAATTCAGCTCATAACACAGACCTCTGAGGTGTTTCTCCAAGTAGAAAGAAGCCTGCCTGGAGGGAGAGACCATCTTTCCCAGCCTGCTCTCACTGGGCAGTGGGACCCTGGTGAACCATGTGGTCAAATGCGCAGGCTCCTGCTCTCACTACGATTCTCTGAGGCTCCTTCCTGGGGGGCAGCAGGGAAGACAGCCATTCAGCTCATAGAGCAGCACCCAGGAAAGGTCAGGTCACAAGGAACTTAGCTGTTTTCTCCTCGTTTCTTCATGAATGTTCTTGGTGCAGAGACTGCTGCCATGGAGACAGTATGCTGTGATACTGGGCCTGAGACACCTCCTGCTGGTTCTGCGGCATCCCTGGGGAAGATGGGTGCCGGAGGGGAAGGGAATTGGAGGATTCAAATGGGGGACAGGTCCAGGACCAAAAAGTTTTCTAGTAGTATTGGTTAAAGGGAAAATGAAGGGTTCCACCGATCACCAACCCCAACCAGTTCCCCTTTTCTCTTCTGACTTGTCTTCTGTGTCACCTGGCCACAAGTTGAAGATCATTTGTATCATAGTCAACTCTGTAGGCTAAGAGTCTAGCAAAGATCAATCTGGGGCAGGGAAGATGGTTCAGCTAGGAAGACAGCTTGGCTGGGAAGATGACTGCACTGGGAAAGGGGCTTGCCATGTAAGCATGGGGACCTCGGTTTGCTCCCCAGAATGAGAGAGAGAGAGAGAGAGAGAGAGAGAGAGAGAGAGAGAGAGAGAGCTGTGGGGATCCTGTCAATCTGAGTGGCCTGCACTGCCACCTATGGCCATAGTGACATCCAAGCCTGGAATGCTACAGAGGACCATGTTTGGGTTAGTGATCCTACCACAGCTGGATTTTGTATTGATGTCCATGGCTATGGTACTACCAAAGGCCACATGGATTCTTGGGGTCTGGGACACACCCTGTGGCCATGTTGGTGGCTGAGGTCATGCTGCCACCGTGACTATACCAATCTGGGTAGCCCATGCTGCCACACGTGGCCATGGTGTCCTCTGGGCCCAGGCTGTTGCCACAGACCATGTCTGGCTCTATGGCCCAGCAGCAGCCAGGGTCTGGGTTGATGTCCATAGTTCCTGTTGCTACCAGGAACTATGCAGAAGCCTGGAGTCAGAGCAGCCACCATGATGGTGTCCGAGGGCCTTGCTGCCACCAGAGCTATACTGATCTGGGTGGCCTGGGCTACCAGTGGGGCCATGGTGATGTCCAGGCCTGAGCTGTTGCTGAGGTCTGTGTTCCTGTTGCAACTGGGGTCGGTGATGATGGCCATGGCCCATGTTACCACCAGGGTCATAGGAACCATGCATGTAGAAATCCGAGAGCCATGCTGAGCCAGCCCCACACTTCACTGGCCCTAGGATAGCTGGCCCTGCCCCTCGATGGACGCTGCAGCAGGAGAGCTGGTCCCTGCACTCAGAGATGGCCCCACCCCTCACCACAGGTGTGGTAATGCTGTGCCCAATGGCATGGTCCTAGGAGACCTGGCTCTGCCCCCTTGCCTGGTCCCAGTGGCCCAGACTGACCAGCTCAGCACCCCAACCCACATCCTGGGCCTTGGGTTGGCCCATCCTAACATCTATCCCATCTATCACCTGCTGGAGTGTGTGAAGAGACTGGTCCTGTGGAAGGATAACCACAGGACCTCCATGACTTAGGATAACAGCAGGTTATCTGAGGGGTTTCAAAGAGAGCCCAGTGACGATGATGTGCCAGGCCTTAAACCAAACCAATAGTCACTATAATTAACATTTTGGGGTGGGGCTGATTGGACAAAAGGGTATACTGCATGACAAATCATAGTTCCTGATGCTGTTAGGATGGATGTAGAGGTGTCGGAAAGACGCAAGAGTGAGGCAGTTTTGTTTTGTCTTTAATTAATTTGGAGGGGGCATGCTGAAAGAGTGAGGGACAGATATGGAGGGGCTGGGAGGTGAGTGGGATTGGGGTGCATGATGAGAAATTCCCAAAGAATAAAGAATTATATTTAAGCCGGGAGTTGGTGGCGCATGCCTTTAATCCCAGCACTCGGGAGGCAGAGACAGGTGGATCTCTGTGAGTTCGAGGCCAGCCTGGTCTCCAGAGCGAGTGCCAGGATAGGCTCCAAAGCTATCTCGAAAAACCTGTCTCGAAAAACCAAAAAAAAAAAACAAAAAAACAAAAACAAAAACAAAAACAAAAAAGCAAGGCAGATGCAACAGAATACACTTGTCTTTTTTGGGGGGGGGTTGTTTTGTTTTTTGAGACATGGTTTCTCTGTGTAGCCCTGGGTGTACTGGAACTCACTCTGAAGACCAGGATGGCCTTGAACTCACAGAGATCCCCTTGCCTCTGCCTCCTGAGCACAGTGTGCCTGAGCACAGTGAGCACCACTGCCTGGCAGTGATGATGCATTTGTAATCCCAGTGCTGAGAGGCAGAGGCAGATGGATTCCTGGAGTGATCTGGCCAGCAGCCTAGCCTAATCAGTGAGCCCCAGGTCTCAGTGAGAGATCCTGTCTCAGAAACCAAGGTATATGGTTCCCAGGGAACATGGTTTAAGGTTGACTTCTGGCCTACTCTCTCTCTCCCTCTCTAATATCTCTGTAATATACACATGTATATGCTTTAAATTATTTTAAAGGAATAGTAACCCTAACTAGGACATTATCCAAGGGCCATTCAATTTTAATCTTTTAAACAACTGAATTAGATATCTAGTGGAGACTGGGCTCTAACTCTAGAAGGGGTTAGAGTGCCTGTGTTGAACCATTTCTGAGCAAATTAAGGTGATCAGGATTGAAAAAAGAGCAGAACTCAGCATCACATGGATGCCTCACAGGAGCCTTGGAGACCATGAGACAGTATCAGAAACTCTTAATATTCATAATAGGAGTCTGAGAAGGAACAGGGAGGGGGAAGGAGCACAGAGGCCATTTAGGAACTCGGTGGCTGAGTTTATCCAGTATCTGGTGAAAGACACAAGTTTACATATTCAAGAACCCCAGGGAACCCTAAACAGGATATGTGCAAAGCACAGAACTAAGCATATAACCAGGCTACCAAAATCAAACATAAAGACAAAATTGTGAAAACAGCTAGGAACAAAGTAACATATTTCATACAAAGGGAACAATAATATAAATATCTAGGACATCTCATGAGAAAGATGGGAACATCTTTAAAGCATGGAAAGGAAAACAAAACCAAATAAAGAAACAGAAAAGACAGCTGTTAAGTCAAAATGAAATATCCACAAAAACCCTTTTTATGAATGAAAGGGAAATATTCATTCAGAAAACTGGAAACTGGGGTGGGGGTTATCTAGTGCTAGTTCGTCCATGTGCAAAGGAAGGTCTCCTGGTGGAAGGGAAATGATATGGAGTGGAAACAGATTACAGGAAGGTGCCCAAGGGTACAGAACTGCAAACGTATGGGGAGACATGGCACAGTTTGCCCACTGACTTCCCTATCATGCATGTGATTACTGGGGTGTGATTAGCAGGATGTGGTGGCCCAGACCTGCATCCTAGCCACTGCAGGACCAGATAGGAGAAGAAAGATTACTTCAGTCCAGGGGTTCAAGACCGGCCAGCAACATAGCAAGACCATGCCTCTTAAAAAAAAAAAAAAAAAGAAAAAAAAAGAAATAAGCCAGGCCAGGTGACACAGGCCTTTCATCCCAGCTACAGGAGGCCAAAGTGGGAGGAAAACACTGAAATTCAGGGCCAGTCTGGGCTAAGTTCATGAGAGTCTACCTCAGAATAAAAAGTAAAGATAATTCAAAATGGCCAGTAATATAACTCAGCCAGCAGACTGCTTGCCTAAGAGGTTTAAGACTCTAGTTTTAAATCCTAGGATTATAAACATAAACAAATAATTAAACGTATACGCTGCCTAAAAGCTAAACTACAATAGTACCTTGTAGTGCTTACAGTCTATATACATGTGACAGGCAACAAACAATAAGGCACCCTGTGAGGCAGAGGGGACTTTATAACCTATACAGCCTCAAGGGTCATGTTTAAAGTAAAGGTACAAAGAATTTGCTGATGTCCCCCAGTCAGGAGGTAGTGGAACACAGTGTAACTAATGTCCGAATCCCCATGCTTTTTCTCCTTCATCAGATGAGAGAAGTGAGTAAGGCAGAGAGAATCTAACAGCTTCCAGAAGGCCCAGAAGGCCCAGAGGCCCCACAGCAGCTCAACTCAGGATTCCCAGGCCTCAGACTCTGACCCAGCACATACAGGGCTTCCAGTGCCAAGCACAGCGGTGAGGCTTCAGGGAGGAGTCCAAGCCAACTGCCATCTTCTTATCTGGCCTTGAAGTCAGCACCCATGTCTAAACAGACTCTGGAGTGCCAGGTAATTTCCAACAGGTAGAACATGTGGTCATCACAGCCACCCCTGTCCCTGCCCTTGACCTTGATGTCTGGCCAGGGTAGGCCAGTGGTCCAAGGACATCACCTTGCTTGACTGTCTGGGCTTGCCAAGCCTTCAGGGGAAGACTCTGGCAAAAAAAAACAGATGAGAATTCTCATGGGGGATGTGTCCAGGGTGCTCCTCTGGCAGCCCAGAGCTTGTCTGGAAAACTGTGTATGCTCAGCTCATGCCATGTTCGAAGACACAGGCTTTGGGCCCAGAGAAGGGGACTTATGATGGACTTGGGTATTTGGGATAACCTAGCTCTTGGCTGGAGTGGAAAAGACAGCAGACATAGCCAGTTTGCCAGTTGTTCCTCAGCTTGGTCCTGCACACACGTTGCCCAGACACCTGTTGCCCGCTGACTTTCCATTTGACCCTACACACATAGAAGGCCCTGACAGGAGAAGGGCTAGCAGGAGAGGGGTGAAGGTACTTCCTTTTCCTGTCCCTTGTTGCGCTTCCTGTCAGCCCAGTCCAGCAGTGGAGCTTGCCCCAGCATCCAGCTTTAGCCAGCCTTCCTGCAGAGCCAGGTGGCATATCACCTCTGAAGAGGAGCAACCAGTGGCCCTGGAGACTCCTAGGTACCTGTTGCCCCAGCTTCCTGCCTTCTGTTTCCTCAACCCTGGTGTGCTGGGAGTCATTTTCTAGGGTTATTTTCAAGGGGTTTCTCTAGTAATTGTTTGGGTTTTTTTCCTGACCTCTGTCACCAAACCCTTATGTTAGCTTTCCTCAGTTGAAATCCTGATGTGGCCTCTGTTGCCCTGACCTGGCCCAACTGATACAGAGCCAGGGGGTCCTGCAAGGAGCCTCCTAGGATTATCAGAGGCAGAGTGGGATGGGAGAGAAGGGCAGGGCCCTAAGTCCAAATCTTCACCTAACTCTGTTAGGGCAAGTCTCTTAATTTCTCCCCAGTCTCAGTTCTGTCATCTAAAGATAGGGTTGATGACCCAAAACAAAACAGGGATGGGCAAAGTATTGAACTACATTAGGCAAAAGGAGAAAATCATCCTGGGAATTTTCCAGACAAAGAATTATGAGGCCAAGCTTGCCTCACATGTGGCCAGAATAAGAAACTGTTGCATGTGGGTTCCACTTGCATCGGGGGCCTACTTCTGGCTTCAGCCCCATCTGCTCAGAGTGGTAGACATAATGATCTGGAAGCTTCCAGCTCTGTCCAGAGAAGAAAGGGCTCCTCATGGCTAATCCAACTCTTATTTTTTCCAGGAAGGGTTCTGACTGGCCAACCCCACACGCCACTGTGCCTGGTAGCAAGATGACATAAGGGCTAACAGCTGTCAGTCAGTTCTAACCCATCTGGGTTTTAGAAACCTGTATTGTTTCCAGGATGAAGAACCCATTCCACAGACAGGCAAACAGAGGCACAGGGGAAAAAGGGCTGGACTACCATCCCATGTCTTATCCAGTGAACAAAGCTGGATTTTATATCCATGCAAACTGGATTATAAGAAGCTGTGTTGGCCTAGGTGCCAGGTACAATGTGTGTGGGGGGGCACGCCCATCACATCAGCTATTTCAAAACCCAGACGGTTTGAAGAGCTTCCTTAGATGAACCCAGCACCCACAGTTAGAGGCAGAGCTGGTTCTGGGTGTGGTCACCACACCATCTGCAGGCCCCATCCCCTGGGGAGACAGCCTGTGGTTGGGTAGGCACTGGGTTAATTGACATTCCATGGCTCTTTCCCCTGTAGTCTTGGATGCAGGCAGGTCCTGGTGGGACTTGCAGCCTTTAGGGGGAAAATATAGGAAAAGAGAATAAAAATGACCAAGGGCCAAAAGAATCCTCCAAGCAAGGGTGAAGACAAAAGTCTTATTGAGTGCTGGTGACTGCCAGAGCCCACAGTCACACTCAATTGTTTCCTGAGTACATCGGTCCCTACTGACTAGGAGTGTAAAATGCTTCCTTACCTAAAAATACCTTTTTCTATTCCCATCCAAACTCTAGTGCCAGGGAAACTCCTACACATCCTTCAAAACATGTCAGTCATTTCCTCTGTGAAGCCTTCCTGTGATGCTGAGGTAGAACCTCCATGCTTCACACACCAGGA
Organism: Cricetulus griseus; assembly: GCF_003668045.3. Taxonomy (NCBI): domain Eukaryota; kingdom Metazoa; phylum Chordata; class Mammalia; order Rodentia; family Cricetidae; genus Cricetulus; species Cricetulus griseus. Next base: position 93,239,095 of record NC_048600.1, read on the forward strand.
TTGACTGTGCCCTTCACCCCCACTGACACACCTAAGACTCTTCCAGAACAGCTGTGGCTTTACAGCTACAGAACCACCTGAGGGTGATTGCAAAATATTCAAGTGCAGGCCCCACCTCATAAGAATCTGACTCAGGGAGTCTGGGGTATGGCCAGGTGTCAAAAATAGATGTTTTCAAGTGTTTGTGCTGTTCAGCCAGGGGTAGGGCCAGGTAGACGATGCACTGTGGAAGCCAGGCTTCCTCCGGTACACCAGGGCCTGACTCTGAGGAATACTGAGGGAAGGAGGAACAAAAGGAATGAAGAGGGACATGGGCACTGTTGGGGTGGACAGTAGGGAAGGAAGCAAGGTCTTGAGGGTGATGGTCCTGGGCCATTCTGCTGTATCCCTTATTGGCAAAGCCCCCAGTTCTGTAGTTTGAGTCCTGATCCTGCCGCACGCTAGGCATTTGCGAGCCTCAGCAAATCTCTTGGCCTTTCTCTTTCCTCTGACTAATGGGGGAAGGACCTCTCTATGGCTTCTCCAAGTTGCATCCTGGTGCATGAGAACCAGCTGGAAGCCTGTGAACACATAGCTGATGACTCATGTGTCTGGGCAGGAGCCCGAGTTCTGTGGTTCAAATGGCATTCCCAGGTGTCAGTGCTCAGGGAGCAGTTTTGAACTGTGAGGAGGGAGGATCAAGAGGCCCCTTTTAGAGACTGAACCAAACAGACAGATCCTCTGCAGTGGGGTGGCAATGAGGCCCTTCTATAGAGCAGATGTGTGCCAGGCACTGAGGCCAGCTGCTCTGAGCCCCACCCCCATTAAAGGAGACCCCGTTTTCTCAGTCCTGAGCAATAGCTAGCTGTGTGGTGCTTAAATCCTCCCTCTACTAGCTGAAGTTACCTCACACCCAGTAACTCAAGACACTGTCAGTGCATCCCTTACAGTAGTAGATGTCAGAACTTCTGAAGTGATTTATCCTATCAGGTCGCTAAAGGGCAGGTTCCTGCTGGAGTCAGTAGGGCAGGAGGTATTCTTGGCTCCCCTGTCTCCTGGAGGCTGCTGTCACCCCTTGGCTCAGTGGTGTGTCACTCCCATCTCTGCTTATATTGTCATATTACCTCCTCCCCTGACTTCCCGCCTCCTTATGAGAACTTTTGTGATTCCTGGAATACCTGGGCAATCCAAGATGCTTGCCCCATGTCAAGATCATTAATGTTCCTGCCCCTTCAAAGTCCAATTTAGCATAGAAGGCCACAGACACACAGATTCAGGGGACTGGAAAGGTTTTACCTTTCGGAACAGTTATTTCGCCAACTGCTCAAGCCTTTCGGAACCCCCAAGTCAGATCCTGACTGCAAATCTGAGACTGCTTGCCATCTCTGGGGATCACATCTTCCATCAGGATCTCGGAGAAGCCCAGGCTTTGTCTGAGCTGCCAGCGGAGGCCATGGGGCGGGGGTGCCTATTCCTGGGCTATTCCTCAGCGTGGGTCCCCCTGAAACATCTGAGCAGCCTGTGCTGGCCTAGGCATGCAGTTGACAAGAGCCTGGCCAAGGTAGACTCACAGGCTGCTAGAGAGCAAGGACAGGGCACAGGTCAAGAAGGTAGCAGAGTGGGCAGGGGCTTAAAAGGAAGGTGCAGTGAAAAATAAAGTAAAAAATCTTTTAAGAGGGGCGGGGAGATAGCACAGCTAGTGAAGCTCTTGTCTCACAGATGTGAAGACCTGAGTTCAGTGTCCAGGACACACATAAAAAGCTGGACATGGTGATGATAAGAGCCAATAGCCTCAGCACCGAGCAGACCCCTAGGCCTCACTGGCCAGCCAGCCTATCCTAATTGATGGGCCCTAGGTCAGATGGTAGGAACAAAGGCAACTAGAGCAAGCCCATGGCTGGCTTGCCTATCATCTCTCTCAAAAATCAAGACAAGCTTTGGCTTGCAGAGAGGGGACCAGTCACCCCAATTGTCCTGAGGCTGCAGGTTTTCCTGGGAAACCTGGGACAAGCCGTTCACCCAACTTGCAGGGCAGCTACACAAAACCCAGCAGTGGGCTTGGCTGCTATCTACACGGCTGCCCCAGGCAACCGGGCAGCCAGCCCAACCCCCCAGCCGGTTGGGTTCCTTGCTGTTACAAAATACTGTCCACATGAAGCAGAGCCTGTGGGTGACAGCTGGAGCTGAGCAGCTGCAAGGAAAGATGGCTGCAGAGTCACAGTGGTTCAAGGTCTCCATGATTCCGGAACTCCACTTTTCCAGGGTAGTTAGTGGGGCAGAGTGAGGGCTAGGGTTCAGGCAGAGAGGAAAGAGTTAAAATCCACAAAGATAAAACTCCATTGATGGGCCAGTGAGAGGGCTCAGTGGGTAAAGGTGCCTGCTGCCAAGCCTGATAACCTGAGTTTGAGCCCTGGGATCCACGTGGTGGAAGGAAAGATCCAGCTTTTGAAAGTTGTTGTCCGTCAGAGGTGTGCTTTAAGAGTGTGAATGAACACACACATGTGCATGCACACACACACACACACACACACACACACACACACACACACAAAATGTAACTTAAAAAAAAAAAAAAACTAACACTATTGAAAAAGCCCAGTGCTCTCCAGAAGCTTGCCACTGGGGAGTGGCTGCCTAGAGTCAAGGGTCCTCATATGCTGGGGCCCCAGTACAGCTTCCTGGAGGAGCTGCTTGGGTGAAAGAGACCTCGCACTGTCTGCCAGCATGGAAACGTGCTCCCTAGCACATCTGAACTGTAATTCCTCAGTCTAGATGGACGTGATCCTGATGATACCTCTAGACAGAGTTAAGATATGTGTGTCCTTGCCTAATCCCCTAGGGCCCTGCTAAAGGCAATGGAAAGACACTTCTCTGTCTGAAGGCTGATTGGTGAGCAGCTGAACTCAGGGCTACACCACCTCAGACCAAAGTCCTTTCCCTTCCTGGGGAGACTCTCTATCCCTAAGCCACCTAGGGGATACACCGTCCTATTTACATTACTTCTTGTTGGCAGTGTTATAGTCTGCATGTATAACACACAGACACTCCACCAGGCTGTTTATTTGTTTATGTAAGTGAACTTATTTAACTCTCAAAAAACCCATTTGGGGGGTAAATGTCTCACTTCCCATTTTACAGATATAGAAACTGAGACCTGGGAAGGTTGAGGAAGGGACTCGGGCTCACACTGAGTCAGGCCCTGGGCTCTACAACTCCAACTGCAGGGTTCCTCACTGAAGCAGGCTCTGGGACACTACAGATGAGGGTAGGCGGGCAGTTGATCCTCGCTGAACTGCCACAGTCACACAGCCACACAGCACAGATCCCCCACCCCCCCATGGATGGTCCCCATTGCCAATGGGCAGAAGATTCTTTTCTTGAAGACTACTCCCCAACCGCCCCGCCCCCAGCTCCTAGTCTGGAATCAGCATCTGAGAGATGAGACCCTGGCTCTCTCCTGTCTGACTCGCCATCCCCTGTCCCTCATCTCAGTGTGGATTGATCCCCCTAAGCTGCTAAAGATGGAAACGACAGCTTCCTTCTGTGAGAAAAGGGGAAATGTATGACGTTGAGCAGAGACAGTTGCTACCAAGTAGGAAAGTGATGAATGTCAACTGGAGCCAGGGAGAAGTCCCCAGTCACATGACTGGAGAAGTCCCCAGTCACATGACTGGCTGCCCGGCCTGAAATCTCACATGGGGTCCAGGTATGGCACTTCACAACTGCTTCCTAGGGGCCTGGAATCCAGGAACCAGAGGAGGGGACAGGGCTAGGCTCCAGATCTAGTACCCTAATAGATGTCCCCCAAAATTTGTTTATTGGCTTTTTTACAGTGGGAGATTTTTAAAGCCCTAAACTCACCCCAACTTTGGTCTCCAGGGAAACACCAAAGTATTCCTCACTGAACACAGCTGATGATGTGACCAGTCTCACATGTCACAAGGAGGGAGTATGGCAGGGGAGTGAGGCAATGGAGGACGAGGGAGAGCAGGCACAAGGGGACTCAGGTGTGTCTGGTACTGTTGGAATAGCAGTATGGTGATCAGCAGAATTCCATGGAATTCTCTGCAGTACTTGAGAATAAGGATGTGGGAGGAGGGAGACAGTTCTGAGAGAGATGACTGGAAATCGGGGTGGGACTTTATGGAGTTGGGCAGAAGCCTAATGCAAGGGAAACTCCCGAGACTCCTGGCAGGAGTAGACACATAGCCTGAACTGTTCATCTCCTATGATCGGATTGGTGACTACCTTGGTTGTCATCAGAGAGCCTTCATTCAGTGACTCATCATGGAGGCAGATTCAGAGACCCACAGACAAACATTGGGTCATGCTGAGGAAGGAATGCAGGAAACAGGGGGTCAGGAACATGGTAGGAAAACCCACAGAAACCACTAGCCTGGTTCATGGGAACTCGCAGAATCTGAACCAACAACCAGGGAGCCTGCATGGGACTGACTTAGGTAGGCCCTCTGCATATATGTAACAGTTGTGTAGCTTGGTTTATATGTGGGACTCCCAGAAATGAGAGCAGGGGCTATCC
>NC_048600.1:95071113-95160122 GCF_003668045.3 Cricetulus griseus
CACTCACTCACTCACTCAACACTCACTCACTCACCACTCACTCACTCACTCACTCACTCACTCCACATAGTCATTCGTGGCCCGGACTCTCACTACCTTGGTATCAAGTATAGACCTTGAAGTCTAGGGAGAGAACTGCACACATCAGACAGTGGATGGTGACAGCTGGGATCAATGCCTGGCTATGAGAACCATGAAGTCTTGGCTGCTTCTCTTTGGTGGTAACCTACCTGTGGGCTGACAACATTTTCTCCGATCCTTTCCTAAATCAGGAATCACTGAAGTCCACCTTGGTGTAGCCAGGATCCCCAGAACAAAGAGCAACTTGGGAAAGTCTCTTGCAAGGCTACCTCACTCTTGGGTAGACAGGGCAAAGCCCCCACCTTAGCACCAGGGGCAGAGAAATGCTAGTTGTTGTTAGTTTAAAAACAAACAAAACCTATAAGGTTTAGAGCCAGAAAGGCCTGCAGTCAGATCTATGCTCCATCAGTTTCTTGGGTAAGTTATTTTCTATTCTGGAATACTAATGAATTCCACCAGCAGGTGCAACCCAACTGGGAGGACACAGGCAGATACGAGCATTCAGGACTCAGAGGTAGGTGACAGACTGTGTTCCCCAAACCCAGGAGTCAGGGGATCCTCTAAGCAGGCAGGAAAGAAGACCAAATAAGGAGAAAGACCTACTTTAGCTGGGGATGCTGTTGACATACAGTGAAGGATTTTTTATGCCAGCTGGCCTGAACTTATCTCGTAAATTTGACCAAGCCTTCTGGCTATAGCCAAGTTATTTAACCTTTCCGAGGCTGAATGTAGTCATCTGTGAAATGGGTACAATAAACTGACATGTGAAAAGCTGAACACAGGGCCTGACATGGGCTAAGAGTGCAAAGAGAGTAAAGAAAACACAAGGCACCAGGAGTGTCACCTGTTTCCCGGTTGGATGTGGATAAGGATGTAAGTCACATTCTCTTATGATTTTCTTCCAGTCCTGTTCCCCAAACTGTCTGTCTTCACAGAGTTTGCTAAAGATAGCACAGCCTAATCCTCACTGCACACTGAGTTCCTGCTCAGAGTGGCCCACGCTGGGGCCTTCATTCCTGCTGGCCTGTGCACAAGACCCAAACTCCTCTTTGTAGCATTACTCATGCCCAACCCCTGACTCTTTGCATACTTCCTGAGTGCCAAGATCTTGCTGGTCTCCTGAATTGTCATGGGAGAAGTTTCAGACACTGCTGGACATGGGATGATGGGGTGGGGAAGGAAGGGAGGCTGTGTGGCTGAAGGGAGGGGGGCAGGGCTGTAGACTCTCTTCAAGTCTAATTAGCAGAAGAAAACTGTGCTAAATTAAAAAAAAAAAGGTAAACTTTAATCCCAGTACTCGGGAGGCAGATGCAGGTGGATCTCTGTGAGTTCAAGGCCAGCCTGGTCTCCAGAGCGAGTGCCAGGATAGGCTCCAAAGCTACACAGAGAAAACCTGTCTCAAAAAACAAACAAAAAATGGTAAAGACAATAAACAAAGCCATGACAGAAATGACTAAACCACAACACGCTGGCTTTCAAGGGTTTCTGGGAACACAGGGCTCAGACCTGTTCCACATGGACTTCAGTCGTCCTATGTGACACTGGAACCGAGGAAGGTGGCCCTTGACTGAAGGGTCCTCTCGTGTGCTGGCATCCTTCCTACCCAACAGCTGTGCATGTTCTATTTTGCCCTCTGTAGTGGCCTCCCATGACCTGAGCCCCACATCGGGAATTGTCCCTCTTTCTTCTGTTTCCTTCATGTTCTGTTTAAATCTTGAATCTGCCAGGTCTCCCCATGTCCTGTCCGCTCCAGGCACTTGCCTCTCCCAGATGCTGTGGAAGCCCTCCCTCTCCTCCAGCCTTCTTCAATCGTGCAGTGCATGTTTTCTCAGCAGGAGGACCCCTTCCCTACATCCTGGCTGTAGGCACTTGGCCGACATTTCCCTCTCAATGCGCTGCTCACCTTTTTCATCCACTTAACAAGGTCTTACGCTGAGCAAGGTTTTCAGCCTTGATGAAGCTCAATCCACCTGTGTTATCTTTGATAGAGCACGTGTTTCGAGTCATGCCTAAGAACTCTCTGCCTCACCACAGGTATTGAAGACATTTCCTTTTCTTTCCAGCAAGCTTCCTAGGCTAACCTCTTACATTTAAATCTGTGATCTACTTTGAATTAATTTTTCTATGGAATGTGAGGTTCAGATCAAAACTCTTTGGGGGGGGAGAACCTGGGGGGCTGTCCAATTGTTAGAGAAATGTCCTTCCTGCACTGCAAAGAAGTTTAAAAATAAAGGACAGCTCCTGCAGATAAACCCTCTAGAGAATCCCTGCAGCCCGAGAAGTGCGCTCAGCAGGACCTTCTCGGGATCCTGGACCAGCAATTCATCTCCCCGTTCTGGTCCAGGTCTCTGCTCTTCCTTGAGATTCTGGGAGCTTCCCAGCATCAAGATTTTTGCAGGTGGTCTACCTCTTTCTTGGAGGCTCCCCTGGCTCCTTCTATGGCTGGTTCTTCCTAGCTATCAGATCTAAGATCGCTTGCCTTTTAGCATAGTCTTGAGTGTCCCCACACTCTCTGCCTTCACTCCCTTCCTATCACCATGCTGTGTGACAGACTTCCTAGGATGGCTGGCTAGCTCAGTGTATCCTGCCTGCTTTTTTTCTTTGCTGATTTCCCACCTGATCATCCTCATCCTAGGGGTGGGCGGGGAGGGAGGCACGGGGGGAGATAAGTAATTTGACTCTGGTTGAGACCTCATGCTGTGCATCACACAGCCTGCATCCAATCCCACACCTAAGGTCTGGGATGAGCTGTTGGGTCATACTGCATTTCCTCAGAATGAAGACCTAGATTTTAGTCATAACCTCAGTTTTCTTCTTTCTTTCTTTCTTTCTTTCTTTCTTTCTTTCTTTCTTTCTTTCTCCCTTCCTTCCTTCTTCCTTCCTTCCTTCCTTCCTTCCTTCTTCCTTCCTTCCTTCCTTCCTTCTTCCTTCCTTCCTACCTTCCTTCCTTCCTTTTTCTTTCTTTCTTTTTTTTGGACAATTACCTGTCTACTTCAGAATTCAGCTTTCCATCTGGGTCATGGGAATTCAGGAGAGATGATCACCAGGTTCTTTCATATATGATGCTTCATGAGAATGAGATTCTGTCATCTTTTGTTCGGACCCAACATCCTTATCAGAGAAGCCCTTGGCAGCAAGCTGGCAGGGAGCCTCTGAGAACCCTAGGTGCCACAGGCCAGTGCTGCCAAGCAGTGTCCCCAGGCTACAGCCTAGCTCAGGAGGACTCCAGACTGCCAGGAAGAGACTAGACTTTGTGGGAGGGGGGTCATCAGGGCATAGTGTCACCCCAGGTGCTGTCAAGTTGGAAAGCCCTGGCATCAGCATCACCCCCATCAGTGTTACTGGGTACAGACTTTAGGCCATTTGTCTAATCTTCCCAAACTCTTGTTTCTTCATCTGCAAAATTACTATGTTTACGTGGGCTTGACGTGGGCATTCAAGGGGATAATGCAGGCACAGTGTCAGCGAAGCTGGCACAGATCCAGAAGTACACTTAAGTAAATCTACTGAAACATGGGCTCCACCAGAGGATGCTGGGAATCTGTGTTTAAGACAACTCCATACCTTGCTTCTTTTAAGCATCATGACAATGAGTCCAGCTCAAGAAATACTGGTATCTTTCAACATCACCTTGAACCTCCTCTTGGACACTACTTACAGTTGAAAAATTCTAGAGCTACATACAAATTAAATTTTTTTTCTAGAAGCCATATTAAAATAATAAAAAGGATTTTTTGCATATTTTATTTAATTTCAATGTATTGTTTCAACAAAATGATAATTTTAACAAATGATGAATGTCAATATAAGATATTTTACATTCTTTGATGCTTTGCCTTTAAAATCTGAGGCGTATTTTTTATCTATGTCACAGTTTACTTCACATGAACCATATTTTGAAGGCTTAATAAATACAAGAAGATCCAGGAGAGATGGCTCAGTGGTTGACAGAACTTGCTAAAGTTCTTTCTAAAGGTCCTGAGTTCAGTTCCCAGCACCCACATTAGGTGGCTTGAAGGTCCCTGCAATTATAACTCTCCTGTCTTCTACAGGTACATACATACAACACACAGCATTCTCTGTCTCTGTCTCTGTCTTTGTCTCTCTGTCTGTCTCTCTCTCCCTTCTCTCCCCCCAACTCCCCCCAACACATACATAAGCCTGTAACTACTGTGCTAAGGTAAGGATGCCACCTGAGGCTGAGGACCAAGATCACAACCCTGATTAAAAACAGAACACACAGGACCCTATAATCTGCCTTTTAAGGACCACCTTAACCCAGGTTTGACTTGTTTTGCTCGTAATCTCTGTCCTTTTGGGGGTGAGTCAGGATATGTTAGCAGGGAGTGTTGAGTACACATAGTGTGCTTTGTTGATATTCTAAACACTGTCCGGGGATAGATTCTATGACTCCAGATTCAGGTGTTGAATCTTCAGCACTTCACAATGTTACTGTGTCTGGAGGTGACTGAAAACTTTTAAACTGTGGCCCTTACAGTAAACCCTTAACCCCGCATGACAGGATCCTAACAATAAAACATTAGGCTAGAACCATGTGAAGAAGGCACACATAGATGCAAGGAGGAGATGGATGGATGGTCCTCCCAGCTAGAACTTTCATCTTCGATTCTACCACCCAATTGGAGGTACTTTGTTATAGCAGCCTTGAGAACTCAATACAGGTGCATCATCTCACTTGAGTTCTCTCAATACTTCTGCAGGGCACATATTATAAGGAAACTGGAGGCTGAAAAGGTTAAGTAGTCCACTCAAGGCCCAGCTGGAACATGGCTGAACCAGGATTCCACCTCAGGCCTGCCTTTACCTTGACACTGAGTCAAAACTTTTACCCCTAACCACTGATCACCCTGCATTTACATCCATTCCTGGAACTAATTATTTTTTTTAATAGCATTACTTTATGAAGCACAGATGTTTATTTCCAGCCATGTGGTTTGGAAGATATTACTGTGGGCCTTGGCATTTACACTTAGAAAATGAAATGGGCCCTGGCCAATGGCTGCCAAAAGTCCTTTCAAATTATCTGTGGGAAACTCTAAATTTCCCACAGTAGAAGGGATGATGAACTCGGTGAGTAAAGTGCTTGCCACACAAACACGCAGACCTGAGTTTGATTCCCAAGATCTATGTAAAAAGCTGGCTGAGCTTGTCAGCTCTGTAGAGGCAGAAAAGGGTGAATCCCTGAGCCAGCCAACCTAGTCTACTTGGACAGTTCTGGGTTCGACTCTAAAATAAGGTGGGCAGCATTTCTGAGGACATCCTAATATCCTAGATTGTCCTCACACGTGTAACTGAACACATGTGTGCTTGCACTCACATGGACGTGCACATACGTGAATGAACACACATGCACATACAAAAGGGCCCCAACCTAGAAGACGGTGGCAAGAGTAATAGCAGCATAGGGAAGGTGTCATCACTATGGTTGGTGTTAGTGACAGTACAGGAGAAACTTCACTGTACACATGGAAAGAGTGACATTTAATAATGGCTGACATTTTCTGATCCTCACTGTGGCCCAGGCACCTTTAATAAATGCTTTTTGCAGCCATTGTTTTGCTTAATGCCTCCAATGGCTCACATAATTATCCTCACTTTATAGACACAGAGGCAGGTTTTATTTGTGAGGTTCAGCTGGGGACTGCTGTGATGCTTCTCTCTCTCTCTCTCTCTCTCTCTCTCTCTCTCTCTCTCTCTCTCTGTGTGTGTGTGTGTGTGTGTACATACACATGTGTCATACATACAGCATTTCAAGTGGCCGTGGGAATTTCCCACTTGTATAGGCTTTCCCCCCAGTCCTAGAAAACCCTAGCTATAAGGCCCTATATGGTGATAAAACTTCAAAACATTTTCATGGCCATTGTCTCTTGGCAGCCTGACTTACCCACCCTCATTCTTCCTTTTGCATTGAGTGGATCGAGTGTCTTGGAACATTTGAACATTTGCCTATGGGAGGTTGCACTTCAGAACAGTTACCTTGGGCTCAACGAGATAGAGACACAACCCTGTGTGTTTTAGTTATTTCTGTGTATAATTAAATTACTGCTAGTTGTTTTAGAATAGGAATGACTTATGGCCATCTGTTGCTTAGTGAGGTTCTATGAATGGCAGTGCCTAGGTCCCATGTTAATTTAAATGACTCCTAAGCACCCAATGCAGAATGGTGAGGGTAACAGAGGAGATGCAGTGTAAGATGCACCAAGAGGAGGCTCAGGGTAAGATGCACCAAGCCAGCGCTAGTCTGTGCAAAACTGTCCTAATCCTAAGCCATGGGCCATTGAACCTGGACAATTCAGTTTCTATGGATGTCCAGTCAGGACAGAAGTATGCATGGAGACATTTGTATCTTAAGTACCACACATGCCATTCAGTTTTCTTATGGAGCTTTTCCAAACAGAATTGATCACAACTCCTGAGTTCGCAAGGCCCAGGCATAGACCAGTGCTGCAAGCAGTGTTTACATCTGTGTTTGGTGCAGCCTGATTATCAATAAAACCTTCTTGACCAATCATGCCAGACAAGAGTGCTGAATTACATTTCTGCTCACTCCCTATTAAAGTGTGCCATAAAATGGCTCTGTGGAGAAGCAATCTCAGAGCATGCAACCCTACATACAGGGAAAAACAAGAATTCTAGATGGGGAGCCAAGCAGCTAATTAACAGAAATAGTCTTACGTTTCTGGGTATGCCATTTGCCGTTGTAGTCAGCTATCTTAATATTGTCAGTGTGTTGTTATATGTTCTCACACTAGTTTGCATCTGATTTGATGTTTGTCATTTTGTTTTTTTTTCTCTCATGTAGCTCTTCCAAAAGACTTCAGCTTCAGGTCCATTGGCACCTGTTGGTGGGGAGGCCCTTTATGATTTGTACCTGTGTTTGTGAGCACAGTTAATTGACTGCTCCCCCTCTTTGTCCCCAATTCTAGTGACAAAATACATTCTAACAATTAATGAAACTTTAGCCCATTTTTTCTTTAGGACAAATTTTCTTTGAACTAGCATCTTATTAAGCTCAGGTCTGTAACCCCTGTTCCCCTAACACAAGAGACACTCACTCCTCCCCAGCAGCACTGTCATGGCTGCCTTGCAGCTCAACCTCCACCATGGTATCCGGATCTTTGCTTCCGGAGTGAGAGGCCAAGAAAGTCAACATTTCTCTTTGGCCTTGGTGACAGCCCTGAGGTCATCTTGCTTTATCAGAGATGGAGTAAAGCCCTTCACTGTTAGGTACCCAGACAGCTTTAGGGATACTCAGATGGACTGTCCACTTAGTTCACAGTCAGATGGGAGAAGCACAAGTCCCTTTACTGGGACAAGACCAGAGAAGGGCACTGCCCCAACCTGGCTGTTAAGGAAGCCTCCTGAGAGAAGTTACATTCCAGCTGGGTCCTGGAGGCTGAATAAGCTCTGCTCGGATGAGGAGAGGCAGCTGCTGTCCATCATACTCACACAATGTTGTAACACATCCATCAAACTATCCCAGGTAGCGCTAGGATGGGTCCTTGAGATGAGGTTAGAGTCTCTCATCAGCTGATCCTAAATTCCAAAAGGGAGAGAAGACAGGGTGGACCTGGCCTGGATCAGGTAAGCACTTTGAAAGAAGTGCTGAGCTCAGAGATTCCAAACAGCCACTGGCTCTGCACTGTCCCCAAAGGATGTATCTTCCAACTCTCTTCCTGGTTCCTTCTACCCTGAAGGAAAGCTTACCTCACCTGCCTTCATTCATCTTCCTCACCATCTACTCCACACACTCTGGGTTTGCATAGTCAACTCTCACTACGGACTAAGCAAGCTTACTACAATAGGTCTATTGCCTATGAATTGATCTGTCTCCTGTTGGCTCTGCCTCTCTTATTAAGACCTAACTGATAAGAAATAATGATGATGACAAGGTGGTATAGTGCCAGAATCTCATAGTGACTGAAGGCTTGACTCCTTTCGCTGTTCTCATGGGTTCAGCTAAAGGTATTAAAAGAAAAGAATGATGTTATGGTTTCTTCTTACAGATGGGATAACTGAGGCACTAAGAGACCATGAGACTTTGCAAGGATGTGACTATTTCCTGGAAGCCTGGGCCTCACCTCTAGCCTCAGGCAGCAAGAGTGGCGGAGATGTGACCCCCGTTCCTGCAGTAGGGAGACACTAGCATCTCAGATCATTTGGGCACTTGAAGTGGAGAGGGAAGGGGAGTGAGATGACAGATGATGAGTTTATATTGATGTCATAACCACCATGTGTACCAGCCTGTTTTCTCCATCTCTCACACAGGTGGAGTAGGTAAACAAGAACAGGTCAGAGCACACTGTTGACAGGAGGAAGGCACACTGATGTCCACTATGGCATTTGCTGGTTTGTCTTCCCAGGGATGTATGAGCAAACCCAGGCCAGGCTGAAGTGTGCAGGGGCAGTGGAAGTAACCAGGCTGTCTTGTTGGGCCAATCATATGGCAGCACTCTCTGATACAGAAGCCTCTTTGTTACCCTAAACCCATAGAGCATGGGGACCCATGCAGAGCTCACCATGAGGAGCCTGGCAGCCCAAATGGGTTCCAGAGGGCTGATGAGAGATTTGGGAGTATAGACAAGGGAAGTCCAAAGCTCAGGGAGAAATCCTATTGGTAGTTTAACCTTTGGCATTTCACATTTAAGAAGAGGCAAGTCTCCTAATCTTGTATGTTACAACATAGTTACTCCAAGGATGAAGAGGTAGCTGTAGCTTTGTTCTTTGGTTTAAGATGCTGATTGTAAAGATACGAAGAAAACATCTTGGCATCCTTTCCTGAAGGAAGTATTACTTCCATCATATTTTAAACATGTTTCAGTTTACTGAATAGTTTTGTTCATATTTCAATGCTTAATTTTAAAAATCATACATTACTATGTGTGAGTGAGTGTGTGTGTGTGTGTGTGTGTGTGTGTGTGTGTGTGTGTGTGTGCATGCATGCATGCATGCGTGCGAGAGCGTGTTAGGGAGGCACACACATGCTATGGTGTGGAGATCAGAGGAGAACTTGCGGGAGTCGGGTTTTTCTTTCCACAATGTTGATTCCAGCAATCAAACTCAGGTCATCAGGCTTGTCATCAGGTACCTTTACAAGGTGAGCCATCTCCCTGGCCCCATATTTCAGTGCTTAAAGGAATATGTTACTTCAATTGTTCCCTCTTTACAAATGGGAGAACTGAAGATGGTTAAGGGATTGATTGTAGATCTTGTAGTTGGTAGTTAGAACTGGTCTTGAACTTCAGAAACTTTGACCTTTCTGTAGTACTCAATGATGTTCCTGGAGACTGGCCTCTGGGCAAGAATGACTTCCCTCCATTCCACATGGTTCTGGCTTTCTTTTTGCATTAATAATACTAGAATAGATAACAGTGGAGAGCAGGAGGAGGGAAGCTGTTAGAGGAGCGGCCCAATTGCAGCAAGAAGGTGATAATGAATTTACACCAGTGATGGTCAAAATATGGTGATTAATCACACCCCACCTAAGTAGTAGGCATTTATGGGCTGTCAGTCAGAAGAAAATGTTTGGAAGCCCAAATCTGAAAAATGTCACAACCAGTGTTTTGAATTCAGAGATGTTTTGGGTGCTCATGCAATACCCTGTTTTTCATTTAGAGAAAAAAGTATGTCTGTCTTTGAAAACCACAGAGGCTTAGGAAAACACTCCTGCCACTGTTCATCTCTGAGCCCTGTGGCTGGGGCGGTGTGACATATGAGACGGAGGTGTTCCATCCGGAGTTTGTGTTCAGTATGACACCTAGAAAAAGGGCTCAAGATCTTGGCTCCGTCTTGGCTCCCATAGCCACTCACTCCCTCTTCCCAAGCTTGTATTCTCTGGAGATTTCACATCTACGCACCTGTTTTCAGAATCTGTAAATGATGTCTCTTGGTCCACAGACTCTAAGATGCTAGGAATTCTGTTACATTCACACAAGGCCTTAGGGCAAGACTTGGGGCAGAGGTGGCGTTTCTGTGCTACCTGTAGCCCTTGATGCAATTAACAAAAACACTTTACCCACAGTGTTACTTAGAATTCCAAACTGCTTTTACCAACCAACAGTCTCCTCATCCCGTGACATTGGAATGAGGCCTTGGGTGAGTGGTCTTCACCGACTGCTGCTATCTGTGTGTCTTTGTAAGCAGTTAATACAGTTTATCATTTGATCTGCTCAGGACAATGATAAATATGTTCATGAAGAGTGCTCGAGGGCTCAAGTTCCTAAGTGTTAATGCAGTTGTCTCCAGATGCCGAGGTGGAATTCCAGATGATGACGATTGTGGTGGTGGTGGTGGTGGTGGTGGAGGTGGTGGTGGTGGTGGTGGTGATAATTGTGATGGTGATTGTGATCATGGTGATGATGAAGATGATGATGATGGTTGTGGTGATGATGGTGATAACGATATTTTCTTCCATATAATATTTTTTTCTTTTATTAATTTAAATCAGAAGAAATCTTGTTTTACATGTCAATTCCAGTTCCCGCTCCCTCCCCTCCTCCCCTGCCTCCCACCAACCCCTATCCCACCCCCTTTAGGGTGAGGTGTTCCATGGGGGATCTTCAAAGTCTGTCCTATCATTTGGAACAGGGCCTAGACCCTTCCCTGTGTGTCTAGGCTGAGAGAGTATCCCTCTATGCTCCCAAAGTCCATTAATATACTAGGGATAAATACTGATCCACTGCCAGAGGCCCCATAGATTGCCCAGGCCTCCTAACTGAAACCCACATTCAGGGGGTCTGGGTCGGTCCTATGCTGGTTTCCCAGCTATGAGTCTGGGTTCCATGAGCCTCCCCTAGTTCAGGTCAGCTGTTTCTGTGGGTTTCTCCAGCCTGGTTTTGACCCCTCTGCTCATCACTCCTCCCTCTCTGCAACTGGATTCCATTTCAGATCAGTGTTTAGCTGTGGGTGTCAGCTTCTGCTTCCATCAGCTACTGGATGAAGGCTCTAGGATGACATATAAGGTAGTCATCAATCTCATTATCGGGCAAGGGCATCTAAGGTAGCCTCTCCACTATTGCTTAGATTCCTAGTTGGGTTCATCCTTGTAGATCTCTGGACATTTCCCTAGTGCCAGATTTCTCTTTAAACCTATAATGGCTCCCTCTATTATAGTATCTCTTTTCTTGCTCTCCTCTATTCTTCCCCTGACTCAATATTCCTGCTCCCTCATGTCCTCCTCTCTCCTCCTCTTCTCCCCTTCTCTTTCTCCTAACTCCCTTTCCCTTCCCCCCATGCTCCCAATTTGCTCAGGAGATCTTGTCCTTTTTCCCTTCTCCAGGGAACCATGTATGTCTCTCTTAGGCTCCTCCTTGTTTCCTAGCTTCTCTGGCGGCATGGATTGTAGTTTGGTAATCCTTTGCTCTATGTCTAATATCCATCTATGAGTGAGTACATACCATGTTTGTCTTTCTGTGGCTGGGTTATCTCACCCAGGATGGTTTTTTCTAGTTCCATCCATTTGCCTATGAATTTCAAGATTCCATTTTTTTTTTCTGCTGAGTAGTACTCCATTGTATAAATGTACCGCATTTTCTTTATCCATTCTTCAGTTGAAGGGCATCTAGGTTGCTTCCAGGTTCTGCCTATTACAAATAATGCTGCTAAATTTTCTTCAATAATACCTTCACATGGTATTTATTTATTTTATTGACTTATCATTATTTTTGAAGCAGGGTCTCATGTAGCCCAGAATGGCCTCAAGCTAAACATACAAGGATGACCTTGAACTCCTCAACTCTTGACCTTCCTGCCTTCATCTCCCACCTTCTTATAGGTGGTTATAGGTGTGTATCAACACAACTACCTCTGGTTTGGTTGGTTATTTTTTTGACAGAAATTTATAGTGCCATGTATAAACAAGTTGTATAGTTTTCTTTTTATTATTTTTAAGATTTATTTTTAATTGTGGTGTGTGTGTGTGTGTGTGTGTGTGTGTGTGTGTGTGTGTGTGTGTGAGAGAGAGAGAGAGAGAGAGAGAGAGAGAGAGAGAGAGAGAGAGAGAGAGAGAGTGTGTTCATGCAGATGCCCATGCTTAGCAGGTAAGCCATCTCTCCAGCTCCTGGTTTGACTATTTAAAAACAAACAAAACACCACAAACCATAACACAAAACCTATATATTTGTTTCTTTATGGGTGGGTCATTATCTAAACACCAAAGGAAAGGAAGAGGTACACCTGCTGCTTTGCTAGGGAAAACACAGGGCTGGAGCCTAGTTCCAGTCCTCTCTTTCAGACTGTTGAAATGACTTTGGGGAATCCTAGTCCTACACTACCTAGGAAACATTGTATATTTACTGGTATAAAATATCCATGCTGAGTACACCATGCTGAGGACATTGATTCAGACCTGCAGTCTAGTACTTGCTGGTGTGTGTCCTCTGACATGTCACTTTGTCTCTCAGAATTCCTGCCTGTTAATAAGATTAGGAAATGTAGGATTCTTTTTTATTTTTTTAGAATTAAGAATATATCATTGCCAAACAGAAGCTTGGACTTCAAAGCTGGCTAAGTTACTGTCATAAGGTTGTATAAGTAATATGATATTGGAGAAACAACACGTTTGTCAACCTGTATTATGCAAAGGCTAAAATTGGACCAAATGCTCACTCTCTGTGACTGTCAATGTTAAGAATAACTTTTAAAATAAAGAATTATTTTATTTTTGTTTATGTATGCGTGTGTGTGTGTGTGTGTGTGTGTGTGTGTGTGCACATGTGTGCACATGTGTGCACATGTGTGCACAGGCTCCTGAGAGCCCTACAGAAGTCATTTGAGATGCCCAACATGGATACTTGTAACCAAATACAGGTCCTCTGTAAGAGCAATGTGTTATAATTTAAGAGAAGTGGTCTGTGAGAGAAAGATGCCATGCCACAGGGTTCAAGCAGAGGTTGTTTTTTTTTTTTTTTTTTTTTTTTTTAATTAGGGAAAGGGATCATAAAAAGGAGAAAGGGAAGGGGAGATACCAGCCTCTGGAGACAGGAGCATCAGGAGAGGGGAGAAGGGAGAGGGGTGGAGGAGACAGAGGGGAACAGACAGGGAGAGGGAGATAAAGAGAGGAGGATGGGAGGTGGGCAGGGCCCCTTTAAAAAGGAACATAGTGAATATGCACAGGAGGTGCTCTTAGTGGCTGCAGCTGAGGGCGTATCCTGTCAGAACTCCAAGGACAGGCCAATACAGATGTCTGAATACTAACACAATGTATTGCTTTTAACCACTGAGCCATCTCTCCAACCCCTATTGTCCCCTTTAAATACTGTGTAAAAACATGCATAACCCTACGATGCACAAGATGACAAAAACATGATGCTGCCAGGATCATTAGGATTTTCCAGATTAGAGTTACTTGGCCTCTACCCACAGCCTAGCATTATGAGGCTTGAGTAAGAAACAAAGGCTACCTTGCCCTCTATATAGAGTGAAGTTAAAGCCAGCAGGAGGTTAGGCTATGGAAACCTTCAACCCAGTCACTGACTAGGCTTATGATCTTGGATGAGTCTTTTATTCTCCTGAACCTCAGTTTTCTCATTATTTTATGCATTCAGTCAGTCTGGCACTAGTCACACACAGATTGTTCTAGAACAGTGTCTTACTTTTGTGAGAACAATACAGCAGGTGAACCAGAAGCAAGCCAAGTATTGAAGTGAAAAATGCTGGGTGTGTACTACTACCGGGCATGCAGACCAGGTGAGAGCTGTGAGAACTGGGCCCCTTGTCAGCTGCTGAGGACTGTCTCTTCCACCCACCCCTGGCCCAGCATCCAGCACAGCCAAAATGAAAACCATGCTGCATAGACCTGGCAAAGTTTTGGAGTCGAGTTAACACTTGAGGTGGGTCTTAAAAGCTAAGACAAGAAGTGGGTAAGAGGACAATAGAAATGGACTCTCCAGGCAGAAGTTAGAATAAGAGCAGGGGCAGGCAGGGGAGGTGCTTAGAAAACGTGGGGACCTTTGCTTAGGGGAAGAGAAAGCTCATTGCAGGTGCCTTCCTGAGTGTGAACCTAGGTACCAATGCAAAATTGCTTGGGGAAACAGATGCGGTGGTGTTATTATTGCAACTTGCTTCCTTAATGCATATGCATTATAGATTTATCTTATAATTGTTGTTATGGCTTTAGATTTATGTCTACTTTTGTTGGTTCATGATTGATCATTAGTAAGCAAGCATATGCATGCTGATGTGAGGCTCGGCTCTATGCCGTACATTATTGATGGATCCATTCATTCATGCCACAGATACTTTATTCTGATAAATGCTAATTGCTGCTCAGAGTGCCTCACCAAGGTAATTTGCTGAAGCACAAAGTTTGAGCATCCCTGGTTCGACCAGTCTCCACACAGAGGCCACTTGGGGGACTTGATGTGTGCTCTTACTGCTCTGAGTGTGGCCTTCTGGCCTTTGGGGACACTGCTCAGTGTTGCCTGCTGAAAGGAGCTAGGTTTTCATCATTGCATTTCAGCACTGCATCCTGCAGCTGTGTCTCTCTCCTCAGCCCACCATAGCTGGCAGACCTGTATCCACAGCCTGCCTGAGCAGGGTGTAGACATGAGGCAGAGAGATGCATGGGGGAGAAGGAGAGGGAGCAGATGAGAGAGAGAGAGAGAGAGAGAGAGAGAGAGAGAGAGAGAGAGATGACTGCAGAAGGTGTCAGCCAAAGAGGAGGGAGGCAGGGCTCTATGCAGCCAACGGGTGACATTGTGGGAAGAGAAGATGCAGGTTTTGTCAACACAGGAAGGGAAGAAAGGAAGCAGGTGGGGAGAGGGTTAGAGAGAGGGAATTGAGCACAGGAGTTAAACCTGGGAGAGGATGGGGATATGAAGTTGGGGCAGGAGGGGAGCATAGGAAGAATAGAAAAGGGAGAGTAAGATGATTGTGTAGACGGATTTCTCAGTCAGCGCTCACACAGGCGTTCTGGGGTTGCAGAGCAGTGCAGAATACTAGCCTGTTCCAACTCTCCGATGTGAGGAAGTGTCATGTGTCAAAACATTCAGTGGTGATGGTGACACATGAATTAGCAGAGATCAATTTGTGTTTAAGGAGTCTTGGTGGAGCACCCCACAGCACAAATCAAAGCCATCAAGCAAACGGACTGTTCATCCGTTTAACACACACTCAGCACCTGGCTCTGCAGAGTGCAGTGGCCAGGAACTCAGGCTGGTGTCCCAGTGGTGGGCAGGGATTCATTTTGTTTGCTTACTCACTGTTCTGTCTGTGTGTTCTACGGAGGTATAGGAAATTGTCCCCAGGATGTGTTGTAGGTTCTGGTTAATGTTCACTATGCCCCAGAGTTTCTAACGATTACCTGGAAATGAGCCACTATTTCTGACAAGGTAGGCACACATCCTCATCTGACGCTCATAGATGCTGGCTCTTCAGGAACAGGACCAGAGCGGCCCCACTCCCACCCAGCTCTCTCTGCTATTTACAGTGCATCAGCACAACCCTGAGTTGAGAAGTCTGTGCCTGGCATAGCTATGGGTCCTGGACATGCCATCAGGCTGCTCCTTGTGCAGGTAGCAGCTGAAGCTTGGGGATCTCAGGTGGCACCAAATAACTCTGTGCTGCTTAAGTTATTTCCTTTGTTCAAAGCCTTGCATCAGAGCTTCTACCCGATAGAACAAGAGTTTGGCCTGACCACTGATGTGACAAACACCTTGACCTGTCACTTAAGCCTCTTCTCTTTGTATGTGAACTGGTTCTGGGAACTCCAGGCTGGGCTAGAGCTCTTGTCTAACCCAGAAAGACATTTGTTGGTCTAGATCTCCATTCTACTTCTCCCTCTTTTCTCCTCCCTTTACTCTCCTCTGCTGCTTACTCCACAATAGCTTACTGAATTCTATTATGTGTCAGGTATATGTTGAGCTTATGCTCCATGACTAGCTCAGGGAGGGGCTCTATTGACAGTAGCCATACTATGGATTTAGCCTAGGAATCCATGAAGAAAGAAGATGGAATATTACTCAGCTATAAAAAAGAACGCAATTGTGTCATTTGCAGGAAATTGTATAGAACTAGAAACCATAATAAGTAAAAGAGGTCAAACTGAGAAAAACAAATACTGTAGGGTTTTTCCCTTCATACACTGAATCCAGATTTTCTAAACAAAGATATGAAAGTAGAAAGGGCCTATTTGGAGGCAAGAGAAGATCAGTAGAAGAAGTGATGGGGGCAGCAGTGAATAGTGGTGGAATATAATCAAAGTAAATTGTGTTATTATCTCATGATGGAACCTGTTATTTGGTACAAATGACATATTCTCATAAAATATAATGTAGCCCACCCAATCTACTATAACAAAGCACCATAATCCAGATAGATCTTACAAACCAGAAATTTCTTTCTTAGAGTTCCAGGGGCTGGGAGGATCAGTAAGGATGGAGGAAGCAGCAGCAGCGGCTACAGTAGCTGTCTATTTGTCTATCCTGTTATGCAGTTCTCTGGAGCCAGGGAAACATACTATGGATTTGTGCATTGCAAAAAAAAACATAAATAATTCTGGAAGCTTGAAAGTTGAAGATCAAGGTCCTGGTATATTCAGAGACCAGAAAATCTGACTCTAGGTTTACAGAAGGCCAACTTTGACTATATTCTCATGTGTCGGTGGGATGAAGGAGCCCTGGAAGGGGGGAGCTCTTACATAAGGGCACTTACTCCATTGATGAAGGCTCCACCCTTACGAACTGGTGACCTCTCAAAGGCTCTCCTTTCTAATATCATCACTCCAGCAATTAGTTTTAGTATATAAACTTTGGGTAAACATAACTTTCAGTCCATAGTAGATATTAGATAATAGTATTTGTCAAGGAGGAGAATAAAGAAGAGAGAAGCAGGCTCCAGTACAGATGAATACAACAGCTACACCAGAATCCCAATGGCACAGAGAAACCCCAAGTTTTCCTATGGGTCAGACTTCATGAACATGACTCAGGCCCTGTCTGACTCTGGGTGTGCCCTGTTAGCTATGTGTGCTTGGTTCCACAAACACTTGGAAATTTAATTTCAGCATGCCTTTGGACCAGGTTTCTGAGGTGAAGACACATGAAATACTGTAGTGGCTTCTTGAAAAGAAGAGCAGCAGCCTATCCCGTCTGTTGTGGCATGACTCAGAGACAAGCTGTATCTGCTGGGCTCAGGGAAGACTATGACTGCCATGTATGTTTGGTAAAGTGGACAGCCCAAGAGATATTCTCTATCCAGCCTGCACCTGAGGAGTACTCCTAAGGGTTGGCAGGATATTTTCCAGTCTGTCATGGCAGTCACTCTGATCCACACTAACACTTGGGAACATTGTTGGGCTTCAGAACAAAACAGCTTCTGCCTTGGCATTGGCTCTCACTGGGTTCTCTCAGTGGCTGAATCATAGGTTTTCATCACTCAGATGTCCTGGATTTTGAATGGTATGTAAGAGACCTTGGAACCCTTGCTGTGACAGTGGCCACTCTTCAGTGTTCTGTGAATTGCTGGACCCTGGCTGATTCCACGAACTCCTCTCCATTTCTGCTTTTGATTGTGTTCTCCCTGGCTGGACCCTTCCAGGTTTCTAGACTGGAGACTCCCATTGGCCTGGTCTTGTTGTTCTCCAGGCTGCAGAGGGACTCAAATCTACTTGTACCATTTCCTTTTCCAGACTTGGAGTCACAGAACATTAGATCTTGTTTACACAGCATTCATCACACCTCCAAGAGAAGGTGAGTCAAGATTGAAACCCGGGATTGTTTACCCAGAGTATACTTTTCCTTCTGACCACACAAACTGCCTCATGAGTACAGGCTCCCAGTGAAGCTTACACAGTGAAAAGATGCTGAATCCCAGAAGAAGAGATGAGAGAGAATAACCTTCATTTGCTTTATCCACACACTCAGAGACAGCATCCCTCCAGTTCCCTGACAATAAAAATCATCAAATGTTGTTTGCTAAATCAATCAATTACAAGGGCTCTTCCCACAGTATCAGGGTTTCTAGGGGTTGATGGTAGGAAGTAGTTGTACTTAAAAGACATCTCAGGGCTAGTGCAATGGCAGGCAACAAATGGCACACACTGCCAAGCCACACAACCCGAAGTCTATCTCTAGGATGCTGATGGAAGAAGGAAAAAACCAACTCCTGAAAGTTGTACTCTGTCCTCCAAACATGTTGTTTGGAGGACAGAGTACACACACAAGCATACATACAAACAAATCATACACACAAGTAAATCAAATGTAAATTTTTTCTAAAGATTTCAGCAGATTCTTATCATGAAAACTCAGAGAACTGGAGAGAACACAGTAACAACAGCTGAGTTCAGACTAATAACTATTTTATTTTGCTTTTCAGGATAATTAGTATTCTCTCTGTATGGATGGGAGAAAGGAAGCAGAGAAGAGTGACTTATTCAAGGTACTGCAACTCTGTATGGATCCCTGATCTGTCTCTACTCTGTTGAGCCACCTCTTGTAACACAAATACTAGTTATCTTAATAACAAAAACTCAGAGACAGATATTTGGGTTAAAGCTGAAGATCAGAGAAGCAAAGCAAATTCTTATTCCTCCCAATGCTCAGACTGCACTGAACTCCTGTCTCCTCCTGCCTTACATTCCTCTCCAGTGCTGGGATTAAAGGCATGGGATCCCAAGTGCTGAGATCACCTTTGTGTGAACTCTGTTTCTCTTTAAAACTGGATCAGTTTCATGTAGCTCAGGGTGGCCTTGAACTCACAGAGCTCCATCTGCTTCTGCCTCCTTAGTGCTGGGATTAAAGGTGTGTAACCACCACTTCATGGCCTCTATGGCTAACTGGTGTGGGTAGCTTTGCACTCTGATCTTCAGGCAAGCTTTATTTGTGAGATCATGAACAAAAGATTACCACAACCTCTCAAAGCAGAGAATCTGTCAAGTTCATGTGCAGGAAACAAGAGAAATCACTGGAGTGACAAGATTGAAAACTCCCCAGGACAAGGGAATTGCAGTATAGAAGTAGTGACTCAGAAGTCCCCTTTATCAGAAAGTGTCTTCATCCATCAAAATGTAACCCAGAGGACAATCCTTGAACCTGGCATCATTCATCCAGACCTCTGGTGAATGAGCTTGTGACCAATTCCCTTGAGAGAGAGAAAGGAGAAACAAGGGGATGCCGCACAGTAGGATGAACTGGTAGTCATTGATTGAGAATATATCATCAGGTGGTTGGGACAGTCTGAGATGACTTCGCAGACTCTAATGCCCTTGGTAACCTGTTTGAGAGGAATGCCTGGGGAATGTGGATAAAATGCAGATCCCAGGGGTTGTAGAGATGGTTCAGCTGTTAAGGGTGCTTACTGCTCTTGCAGAGGACCAGAGTTCAGTTCCCAGCACCTATATCATGCGGTTTAAGAAAACACTTGTAACTCCAGATTCAGAGGGATCTGACACCCTCTTCTGGACTGCTTGGGTACCTATACTCACATGTGCAATACACTTTTATACATAACTTGTAAAGTAAATGTGTTTTTTTTTTTTAAATTCAGGATGTCTAGGTGAGGGTTGAGAGTTGTACTTCAAACATGCTCCCTTGCTGCTGCTTCTGGTCCGAGACCACACAATGAAGATTATCAGCATATTACATGTATTGCCTCTTGGTGATGTGTTATTTCAGAGGGAAAGATCAGCAGCTGGGACTGTGTATCCCAGCATGCTCTTTTCTATACTGACCTTAGGCAGGCTACCTAAGTCAACATTGTTACATGGACTTTGAGCTAGTTAAATCACTCTGTGGGATTTGATTCAATTCAATTTAACTCAACTCAATCACTGCACCAGATCAAAAGATCAGTTTGCTGCCTGATTTTGCCCATTTACATTTGACAGCATCTCAACTAGCAGCCACTTTTGCTTACTTTCATCAGCAAATATTCTCCCAGCAATATAGCAACTGTATGAGATAATTAAAGAAGAATGCTTCTATTATGTTAATTACATATGCCGGGCCTCTTCTGGATGAAGGATGTCCCTACCCTCCTAAATGGAGTGGCTCCCTGTCTGTCTTCCCCGATAGATGTGGTGATCCCAGGCTGTTCTGCTTCCATCCCTCTTTTAATTTGTGGTTGATGAATCAGGAATTCTCTAACTGGGTTAGCCAAGGTCTCAAGTCCATTGAAACACTGCAAGACTTGCTCTAATGAGTTACAGAAAGGAATCCATGCTCAGTGTCCATTGTCTCAGTTCTGAAATCCAAGTGGTACACTGTCGTTAGGATCTGCCCACATAAATCCATCTGCACTCTTTCATGTCAGAGGTGGTGTCTGTCCTGGTACTATATGATGCTCTTAGAACTCTCTTTGTATGTTACTTCTTCCTACATCTTCTTGTGAAGGAGAAAAATTGACTCATGTTTGAGCAAAACACATTGGCCTTGGGGGTTTTGCATGATTGTATCCTCACTTTGAGATAGAGCTGTTTGCCCAGAACAGGCTATCATTTATGTCCAGTACATTAACAAAGCCCACTCTCCATCTGCTGTCTGTCTGTCTGTCTGTCTGTCTGTCTGTCTGTCTATCTATCTTTCATGTCTTCCTATGAATATGAAATGAAAGTACTTGATTATTTAGGAATAAAGCTAATGGAAGTAGAAATACAGAATGGATAGAAGACTCAGTCAAAGGAAAACATTTCCAAAAGAATACAATACAGCTTGCTGCTTAGTAATCATAAGCAAAGAAAATATTTGACTTTGAGGATCCTGGTGATCAATATATAACAGGCAGTAGAGTCAGTTGCAGGATTAGCACTGGACAGTGCCCGTGACCCCCTGTATGTTGCTTGGTACATAGCTCTGAAAGCAATCCCTCTCATGAGCATTTATACAGAGTAGCAAACAGCATCTTTCACACACCCAGAAGACTTGCCATGCATCCTTGTAAGATATCATCTTTAATACACACCATCACCAAAATACTCAAGGGCAACTTTGCTCAACAAATTCTTGGCTCTAAGAGGAGGGCACTTAGAACTTCGAAGACCAACAGCTTGACAAAATATTAAACATCAGAACACAATTTTCTACTTGTTAAATTAAAAGAGCCCATTGATACCAAAATACAAGCTCCATGTAATGAGATTCGACAAAGCAGTGGAAGTAGTGAGGCAGAGTCAAAGCAATCTCAGAGTTTTATCCTGACTTCATGTAAAGTGCCACTGGGTGTGGAATGAGCCATGTGGAGATGTCTGGTGATTGTTTGGATGTGGAGTCTATTCCCAGTTCTACCATCTCATGTTTAAGGGATCCTGGCAAGTTACTTGCCATCTTTAAGTATCAGCTCTATTCAGTAAACTTATATGTATGGATATGGATATGGATATATCAAATGGATGTCAATGGGGATTAAGTATTAAAGGAGTCAGTCTATTAGAGGTGCATAACATTGTGTCCAGACATTGTAGTCATCATAGCTAGGAAAGAGTTGTTATTTGATAAGATATTATCTGTTACTTCATTCTAGAAACCACCCAGAATATTCATTGTGCAAGATGGTAGCTCTTAGTCACTATGGATATTAACATTCAAGCTTAATTAATTACCAGGTAGTTAAGATATGAACTCAAGACCTTGTGTGTAAGCATTCAATGTGTTCAGGGGCTGGTGGTTGCTGTGTTGGATGAGAAAGATAAAAGCAACTTTCCTAAGTTCTCATTATCACAGAGAGTTTTGTAGGGGAGAGATGACTCTAGAGGGATGTTTAAGTTCTTACTCACAATGCTGTTTCTTCCAGGTAAGCTAGCATTGGTAAAGAGCAGGCAACTGACGATTCTTTGGAAAGGGCTTAAAGGACAAGGCTGTCAGTTTTCCAAGTAAATCAGATCAATAGCTTTTCAAACAAGGAAGATAGGGAAGCTTTGGAATACAGAAGGCACTGGCCTTCCAAACTGCCTATCTTCCCCACACTAGCCCATAGGGAAGGTGTGGAAGGCAGGCCAAGAAGGCATCTCTGGGCAGCTGGAGGCTTTCCCTTGACACCAGATCAGAATCTGCTCCAATAGCTGGATGGCCTACACAATTGGCCCCCAGGTTACCCTAAATTGTTTCCCAGTGTTGGCAATCTTATAGCCATACAAGTATGTACACAGAGCTGTCAGAATGAAACCCCCTTTTTTTTGCACAATAACAGGAAAAAGCCCAAAAGGTGATCTTTCCCTGATTTTAAGTGGTAACTTCTTCCACCAGGAAAAGCTTTTAGAAACAGAAAGAGGACTGTAGACAACAAGTCAATGAAAACCTTCCTCTTTTCTGCTATCGACCCAGAAGCTGAGGCTGTGCAAGGCTGACTGTTCTGCATCACACCCATTGTGCTTGGCAACTAATTCCACAGTGAGTCTCCAGGTCTCCGAGGAACCTCTAGCAGTGGGCTGGAGCCCCATCGACAGCCCCCTCTTCTCTTCCTTGATCCTGTTATAAACAATATGACCATGGTTAATCTGCTCTTCTGTATTGTAGGAGAAGTGGTGTACCTCTGTAGAAAAGGCTGGTAACTTCAGGAGGAGATGGGAACTCTAGATGGGAAGTGTGTGTGTGTGTGTGTGTGTGTGTGTGTGTGTGTGTGTGTGTTGTGTTGTGTAGGTGTATAGGTGTATGTGTATACATACATGTATATGTATGTTTATGTGTATATGTATATATAGGCTAGTGTATGTGTAATGCATATGTGTCTGTGTAATATATATATGTGTGTGTGTGTGTGTGTGTGTGTTATGTGTGCATTTGTATGCGTGTGTGTGCGCGCATGTGTGTATATATAGGTAACTGATATAATGTGCATTTCCATATCACAGATCTTCCTAAATCAGGGTGCAGTTACAGTGCGCTAAGTGTTGAAAGCACCTTGAATGTGAATGTTCACTCCAAGGCACAACAGTTCATCATGGCTGATGAGCTTAGATAGATAATATTTAAAGTTTACCACTGAAGGCAAAAGAATTGAAATAAGAAAATGACAGTCTTGACCAAGGCCAGCACATTTTTAAAAAAAGAAAAATAAAGCATTGGCTTTGTATTTATCACAAGAACAGAAATCCGGTTCCACTGACAGAAATTCATTTCACCTGCAAACCCCTCTATTTCTCTCCCCTGCTTTCCTCTCAGACCAACCCCACAAGATGGATGTGTTCGCCAGCTCCCCAGAGGTAAGGAAGAGAAAGGCTTGCAAACCCCACAAGTATGTTCTCCTAATTATTGGAACAGGCATTAAAAAAAAAAAAATCTCAGTAAACCATCTATTCAGATTAAACTCCAGCCCAGGAGCCTTTTATTTGAAGATTGTCAGTGAAGGGTGGAAAAGCACCTCTATTGTGTGATTTCTGCAGCTTTAATAGCCCAAAGAGAAGCACTGAAAGAGATCCCAGTATTTGTGTGTAAGTGATTTTTGTTAGGAAAATCTAAAAATACCGGTATCAGCCTGTTTCCCTATCCTTTCCTTTTAAAGTTGCCTAAGACCTTTCTCTGTTTAACCAACCAGAACACCATTCTAGAAGTCTCCAATATCACCCTCACATCCCAGTGTCCTACCGGACAAACCAAAGGGTCCAACCAGTGTATGGGAGCTTCAGCTCTGCCTAGCACGTGGGATACACTTACCCATTTAATAACTGTTAAATAATAACTTAATTGGACCATTGTAAACACACAGAGAAGTCCATGGGGGAAGAAGGCAGCTCTGTTGCTGAGATGAGAGGTCCAAAACTCTGTTGCCACAGTCCAGCCTCTTCTGCAAGTGAGTATCCAGGTGTGGGACTGGAGAGTTGCCTCATGATGGAAAGAGCCCATATGAAAGCCTCTGCCCATTTGCTCTGTTACTTTCAATCAAGCAGAAACACACCTGAAGAAATGGATTTCTGTGTTTGAGAGAGGAAACTTTGGAAGAAAGAGATGCTCTGAGGTTACAGCATGGGAAGATGAGAGTCAATGACCTATGATCAGAGCTGTCTATCCGTTTATGACCACACTAACTCTGCATCTTTAAACGATGCCCATTGTGGCAGCAGGTGGAAACTTCTAGAATGGCCAAGTCCATCTTCAGCTTTCCTCTTCTCTGTTTCCTCTACCTATAAGTCTCTTTAACAGAGGGATTTTGTTTTTCTATCATCTATCTATCTTTTTATCTCTCATATAATACATCTCAACTGAAGCCTTCACTCTTCTCAGCTCCTCCCACCTCCCCTCTCCCCCACATCCACTGCTTTTCCATTTCCCTTCAAAAAGAACAGGCCTCCCAGGAATATCAACTGAACATAGCTTAACAAGATACAATAACTAGGTATAAACCCTCAAATCAAGGCTGAGTGAGGCAACCCAATAAAAGGAAAAGGAACCAAGAGCAGACAAAAGAGTCATAGACACCCACACTCCCATTGTTAGGAGTCCCACAAAACCCCCAGGCTAAACAACCACAACATTTTTTAGCTCTGATTCATCCCCCAAACTGACAACAAACTAGACACTTGGCTTTACACACTCCTTGTTAGATGAAATGTTGCACTTGCCTTTGGTCTCTGATTATGAATTTCAAGCCATGAGTGCTTCTGGATCCTGGGATCCAACCATGAGTTGATTCAATTGGTCCAAGCCAGCTTGATGTCCTTAGAAACCCCTCTCACTTTCTAGAAAAAGGCCCTAGTACTACATAAAGTGTTTTTACTCATGATCCAGAACCTCTGAAATAATACAGAAGCACTGCCCCTTAACCTTGTGCTGCTTATGATTTCTTTTGCTCTTGACCAGTGTTTCTTCTTTCAAAGGTCACCTCATATTTCAATTCTTGTCTAATTCTTGCAGAGTGACTTTGCAGTTTCTAACCTTTTGCCTTGTGAGCTTGCCTTTGCTCTTGGCAACCTCTGTAGGTGCTTAGCCAGTCTGCCATGCAAAGTCTACCAAGCTCTGTGATTGCCTGAGAGACTCAGAACACTAGTCTTGGCAAATGTCCCTGGTGAAACAAGAGGAGGTTTTTTTCAATGGGTTTGTATGTCTCCTTTTGAAGGGTGATGATAATGTTTCCAGTAAAAATTCCCACCTGCCATTTCTGACACAGCTAGTCTCAAAGAACCTCATTTCTCATAGAGACCATTTGGGGTCCCAGGAACTAAAACAGAGCTTTAGAATGGAATGAGTGTTAATGTCCCTGACTGACAGGTCAACTGAATAACTGGCTTCCTCTTGCCATAGTTTTCTAGCTGGATGGAAGAGTGATGGACCTGGGAGTCCAGGACTAAGCAGAGGAACACTGTTGGTTCTATTTGGAAAGAATAGATGTCAACACATTTAAGCCCCCTTGAGTCCTGTGGAGGAAAAGCCTGACTTTAGGGAAAAATCACTGCCCATCAGTGATTCTGATGCTCACTAGACCACCTAGCTTGTTTGTATAATGTCACACCCTTGTTTGTATAATCACATCCCTTGCAGGTAGCATTGCATGAAACATTCTTTGCAAAAATGCTGATTTTCTCCAAAGTCTCCAGTCTATCGTGAACAAACACGCACACAGACATAAATAAACTTGTACACATATACCCAAATACATATGTACACATACATACACAAATAATTGCTCATATATAGCAATCAAGAGATTTTTCCATACAGATCTTACTCTCCATTTCATCCCTCCATTTAGGGCCATTGTCTTCTGCAAACACATATCTCTCATCATCCACTCCTTCTCACAGGAGCCACCTACCTGCAGAGACTCCCAGGTTCCATGAAACTCAGGGACAGTCACACTCACAGACACAGGAATGTACCATGCAAGCCAGAAGTCAGCAAGTACTTTTCTGGGGAAAGCCAGATGGTGACTATTTCAGGATATGCAGGCCAGACAGCCTCTGTCACATGGACTCAGCTCTGTCATTGCAGCATGAAAGTGGACACAGACAATACTGAGACAAATGAGTGTGGCCCTGTGCCAACAAGAGTTCATTTCTGAGTCCTGAAATCTGAATTTTATGTAACTCTCACATGTCGCCAAACAGGATTCTTTCTATTTGTTTTCGACCATTTAAGACTGTAAAAGACATGCTAAGCTGACAGGCTGCTCAGAAGTAAACAGCAGGCTCGTATAGTCCATTGGCCAGGCAGCCAATTTGTGCTTTGTGTCAACAGGCTCTGAATGTTGTGTCCACAGATGCTATTGGACCACGTTAAGTGATGTGCTTTAAAAGACGCTGTGATGAATTCTTAAATATCACCAGAGCTGTTAGGATCAGGAAGTGGGCTCCAGCACTGTAGCAAGCTAGACACATACACTCATCTTTGATAGACCAATTAAACAAACAAACACACACACACACACACACACACACACACACACACACACACACACACACACACACTGTGACCCCACTGGGAAGAGAAACAAAGAGTTTCAATACCCTTACCCCATCCCTACCAAGTCTATTTTCAGGGTCTCAAGTTTAGGTTTAAATAGAAGGCAAGAGGTACGACAGCTAAGCAGCCCTGGTCAAGGAGCAATCCCTCCTCCCCCGCCATAATCACACTTTCTCCTCCAGTCCATCCTATAAGGTGGCCTGACAAGTTGTCAGAACTGTATGAAATCTCCTTCTGAGAGACAAGTTTCCCTCCGGCTGACACCAGGCTCCCTGCGTTTTCCATCTTTCAGCATGAGATTCTTGGAAAAACTCCAATTTCCTGGGGTCCATTGCTATAATAATCTGAGATCCAAAGGGAAGCTGTCTTTAGAATATCTTCATTCTGACCAGCATGGTTACAAAGGCAAACCGCTAAGTTCGCAAGCACAGCCCTCTAAGTACTGAGGCTGCCCTTTGTCTTTTCTGGGTACTGTGCACTGGGCATATTGGTTTCCCTGAGGCTCACATGAGGCATCACTCTTCTTCTGCCACACCAATATCCCTCCTCTCTCTCCCTTGTCAGGGATTTGTCATCTAAGCTGATTCCAGCTGGAAGCTTCCTGCCCACAGTTCCCTGCACAAAGCTGCATGTTTTAACAACAGCGATGGCATCTGCAGAACCCCCAAGATGCTATCTCACACTTGCATCCTGTCACTACAGTGACAAATACTGCATCCTGAGCCTAAGAAATTGACTTGATGGACTGATGGCAGTCTTCTCACTGAAAGACAAAGCTGCCACCTGGCTGGCGCATCTGTGCTGCCATTAGCCCACAGGCAGACAAACCTCAACAATGTCTCCCTTGCATCCCAGAGAAACATAGAAGTGTTCCATCCAACTTGTGGGCATTTGATGAAGTCACTCGTTGTTGGGGCGAGAGCACACTCTGTTTTGGTGTGCTCTTTGAGGAAGGTTCAACTCTAGGTGGTGGCTCATGTTGGTTCACAATGCAGACACTTGGAGCATTTCTTAGGAACCTGCTCTCTGCAAGGTTCTGCACTGGATGCTACTGACACAAGGGCAGGAGTTAAACAGCAGCTGTGTCACTTACTCTGAGCTCAGTGGAAGAGACAGGGACATCACTGGTCAGTTACAGCAGAAGATATCCTGAAAAGTCATAGAGACAGCAGAGGGATTGACTCAGCCTCTCTGTTTCTGTCTCCCTTCCTCGCCACCTCTTGCTTCTCTTGTCTCCCTTTTCACTAAACTACCCAAAACAATGCCACTAAGGATCCCCACCTCAATTTATGGTCACACCTCTGTCACCACTCCCATTAACTGAAACCACCACAGACTTGTATTAATCCATCATGCTTTTCCCCACTCAAAGCCCAGCCTTGAATGAGTAGCTCTCATACCAGATCAGATGGAGAACCCTTTGATGACTCTGTGCCTAGCAATCATCCTGCCTCACCTCTGCCCTCTTTGGTTTAGCTTACTATGATTTCTTCATGTTCTGTGTTTTTCATGTTCTTTCTCCCTTTCCCATCTGGAACCAAATGGCCATATCCAAGTACTGGCCCCTCTGTATGTTACTACAAGAGCGATTTGAGGAATATAGTTAATTTCTTGGCATGCCAGGTTTTTTTTCACTGTAAAATAGAAATAATAATCTTCACATACAAAGGGTCTGGAAAATATCTGGTCAGAGGGGCAGTGACTGATGCCATTGTCATTAGGAGTATACCACCTACAGGTCACAGCCTGAAAGCCTCCTCTCAAGAGAAGTCTTCCTGATGCAATCTAAGGAAGGCCTATCTATCTATCTATCTATCTATCTATCTATCTATCTATCTATCTATCTATCTATCTATCTATCATTTAGATAGATATCAATCCCAGTTCCCCCTCTCTCTCATCTTCCTGCTCCCCCCCCACCTTCCTCCCACTGCACCCCACATCCATTCCTCAGAAAGGGTAAGTCCTCCCATAGGGAGTCAACAAAATCTGCACCATCACCACACTGAGGCAGAGGACCAAGGCCTTCCCCCTGTGTCTAGGCTGAGCAAAGTATCTCTCCATAGGAAATTGGCTCCAAAAAGCCAGTTCATGCACTAGGGATAGATCCTGGTCCCACTGCCAATGGCCCCACAAACTGCCCAAACCATCCTCTGTCATCTGCATTTGGGGAGCCTAGTTTTGTGTATGTAGGTTCCCCAGCTGTCAGTCCAGAATCAGTGAGCTCTTACTAGCTTGGGTCAGCTGTTCCTGTGGATTTCACCATCATGGTCTTGGTCTCTCTGCTCATATTATCACTCCTCCTTCTCTTCGACTGGACTCTGGGAGCTCAGCCGAGTGGTTAGTTGTGTATCTCTGTATCTGCTTCCGAGGAAGGTCCCTTTTATATTGCACAACAGTACCTCATATTTTCTCTCTAAGTCACTCGCCACAAGTGGCCATTATGCAGTCACATGCCTGACTCTTGGCTTAAAGTTGGTCCTGGTGTGCTATGCCTAGGGCTGTGTTTCTGTTTTCTGTGCCTGTGGAGTTCCCATGACAGGATTAAAGTATCAGAAAGATGGATGGCCCCTATGGGCAAGGCACAGAGAAAGGATGCTTAGAACCTCCAGCTGACCAATGCTCCTGAGGTGACAATCATCATGACAAGATGATGTGTGTTCTCCCTCTCTCTCTCCTTACCTCTTACCTATTTCTCTGTCTCAATGATTTTATATATTATTTTAGAACAACTTTAAGTTCACAGAAAAATCCAGCTGAAAATGCAGTCTCTGGCTCTACACACATGTGGCCTCTCTAGCATCCCTCATCACCATTGTCCTTCTTTTTCCTTCTGATCCTGCATTGACATATCATTGTCACCCAAAGCCCATGGCTCATACCAACCATCACTGTTGCTGTTGCACATTCTTTGGGACTGGACAAATATACAATGATATGTATTTACCATCACGGTAGCACAGGAAATAGTTTTAGTTCCCTAAAACTGTGCTGGGTTCAATCTATTCATAACCCACCCCTGCTCCCTGGCAACCACTGACCTTTTAACTTTCTGGGAAGTTTTGCCCTCTCCAGAATGTCAATAGTCTGAAACAAGTGTGCTGCTTCTCCAGACTGGTGCCTTTCATGGAATAATATACATTTAAGTTTCCTCTATGCCTTTTCATGTCTTGATAACTCTTCAATTTTTAGTGCTGCATAATATTCCACTACCTAGATGATACGAGTTGTTGAACTCTTCATCTATCGAAAGACATTTCATTTAATTTGTGACTTGACATTTATGAATAAGGCACCTGTAAACACTTTTACAGAGCTTTGAACGGACAGATGTTTTCAAATTCCTTTGATATAAAGAGCATGACTGCTGGTTCATGTAATATGATTGCATGTAGTTTTATAAGAAACTGCCCACTTGTCTTCGAAAGCTGTTGAGTCATTTTGCATTCCCAGCATCTGCTCATAGACATTCTGCATCCTTGCCAGCATATGGTGCTGCCAGTGTTCTGACCTGGAGAGTATAAGAGGTGTGCAGTGGTATACATTACTCTTTCACTTTTGGTTGTCTAATGCCGTTACGTGGGATGTCTTCGGTATGTTTATTTCCTGCCTTTCTTAGTCTGGTCTAGTATACATGGGTCATTGAGACCCTGACCCCATTTCTAGTCTGAATCATAGAACAGGGTGTATTCAGAGTTGATTGAACATGGAGGCAAAGGATAGCCAAGTGCTTGCTTCTCAACAACTGTATGAGGGAATCCCTCCGCTTTCCATATGTCCCTTGCATACACCTCTGAAAGCCACTGCATATGTCTTGCTCCAGATTGAAAGATCAAGTGCCTTTCTCAGAACTACTTTGGGTAAAGGGAAGATAGCAGCAGAGGGTATGGATATAAAAAGGGGATGAGCCTAGTTTTTCTTCTCTCCATATTTGGTTATGAGTACATACATATCCCTTGTAATAGAGCTTGTGAGTGGACATGGACACAGTCTTCTCAAATGTTGAAAGCTGGCATCCTTCAGAGGTTTGCACAATACAGTAGAGAACCCTGTTCAGGCATGGAGATGTACTGTAGTTGGCAGAGTGCTTGCTGAGCATGCAAGAAGCACCTGGTCAATCCCCAGTACCAGATAAACTGAGCATGAAAAGACACACCTGGAATCCCAGCACTGAGGAGGTGAAGGCAGCAGAAGTAGGAGATCAAGGTCATTCTAGACTACACAGTGAGTTCGAGGCCATCCAGGATTACGTGAGACAAAGCAAACCACCTAGACTCAGATGCTATGTGTGGTTTGAGGAAGAGATGGCAGCTGGCACACCCTAGCTAGTAAGTGTGTCTGAGAACTTCATTTCAGGGCATAAAGACTAATGACCAGCTTGCTGCTTTGTCCTCTCCAAACTGCATGCAAGCAGGCATTACTAATTGATCACAGCACACCTACTGAACCCCACATCCATCTTGGAACTCCTTTTGCTAAGAGCAATGGCTGTTCCCACATGCACATAGGAACGGAGCTCCTTCTGGGGACCCCACGCTTCTAGGGTGGGGAGCCTGAGACACAAGAGACATAGTGTTCTTTAAGCCTTGGCATTCATCAGATTTTTAAAATTCTCACAGGTAAGTTAAATCTATGTACCTGAGAGAAAAAATTGCTTTCAGAATCCGGGCTGTGAAATAATTTTTAAAGCTCATTCATGGTTCATTAGGAGACAGTTCACTGGGGCAGAAGGTAGACAATGTTCTTGGTGTTAGAACAAAGTCCTGGGTTATTTCTGGGAGGGGGATGACTTGACATTTCAGGAAATCCAGAGGGGACGTCCAGGGAGGGCAAGGCCAAACCTCTCGGTTTGTTCCAGAGGGTCTCTAAACCACACTGCACATTCAAGTCACATGCAGAATTTAATCCCAGCATTAGGGTGGCAGAGGCAGGTGGATCTTTGTGAGTTGGAGGACAGCCTGGTCTACTTAGCAAATTCTAGACCCCTCAAAAAGGCCAAAACCCCAACAACAACAACAAACAAAAACTAAAAACACACTCAAAACTCTTAAAATTAGAATTCCAGGGTAAGACCCACCCAGAAAGGGGCAGGCATCCAGAGACATCAACAGATCAGTGGTTTTTAAAGGCCTCAAGTGACTCCACTGTGCAGCCAGATCTGGGAACAATGCTCCGTACCTCACACTGCTTTACAACTGTCTGCTTCACTTCTCCTCATAGATGCCCCAGAACTCATCTTTTTCTCACAAAACCTCAAATAAGATTGGTTTAACAGAATAAAATGCAGGTGGGGGCAACTGAGTCCTGGGGTCTTCTTGCCTATAGCAAGCGCTGTTGTTAGGTTGGTGTAGGGGAAGGAAGAAAGGCCAGTGGGTTCATATAAAAAGGTAAGAAAGGATGCACTGAAGGATGACCTGAAAAAGTCATGTGTTAGAAGGTCAGTTTCTCAATCTTCACACATACACACACTCTTCTCTCTCTCTCTCTCTCACTCTCTCTCTCTCTCTCTCTCTCTCTCTCTCTCTCTCTCTTTCACCACACACACACACCAGTATAGCAACTAAGTGTGTCAAAATAGCCCAGTCTCAAAATAGCCCAGGAATACCCCCATGGAGGAAAGGGTGGAAATACCAGTGGATATGAAAGAATAGACTCATGTAACAATATTTTCACAGGCTGACTCTCAAGGTTCAGCAGTTCATGTAATGAGATTATTCCAACCTGGAGGCCAATTGGAAAAGCAATTACAGAACATTAAGGCCCCGTTGCTTAACTCCTTGGCCCTGCCTACCTCATTTCCTGTGCTGTATCCATTACCCTGGACCATCTTTAGATTGCACATTGGGCCAGTGAGAAGCTGGGTTTCCCTGATTCACCAGGATTGCAGAGATTTCCATGATAGATGTTCAACTGTTGTTCAGTGATCATTTCAACAAACAAGTTCCCAGAGAGAAAAAGAGTTACACAAATATCTTCATGGTCCAGGTGTGGGCAAAATGTTTTTTTCTGGCACTGACTCATTAAATACCCATCAGTTGATAGTAGGCACCTATTAGTCACTGCCCCAGGAATGCTAAAGACTTGATACTTATGTTGCCCCCACCCCCCAATCAGTGTACATTGCAGATATCAGTACTAGATCTCAGCACACATTCCTGCAGAACTTGTCCGAGGTCCTGAGATTCTCAATGAGGACTTGAGAGCTCCAGGACTCAGAAGGGAAAGGTGATGGGCAGTATTAAACTGAGGCCAGGAGAAGTGAAAGAACTTACCTGAGACTATCCTCAGTGGTACAGCTGGAATCAAACCTCAAGTCCCAAATCCTAGTATTAGCATTCCTGGTGTTCATGCTCTCTCTGACCTCCAGTCCCCTGTACATGAGAGCACCTTCTAGCTTGGCTGATTTCTCAATCTTCCACACCCAGTTTCAGGTTACTCACCATCTTGGAAAAGCTGCTATAACTACCCTCCTCCACTCTATGATAGTTAGGTATTCAGGTTTCCCCTTGTCTCCATTCCTACCCATCCCTGGACACACCCCTATTACCACACACAAAAAATTCACTATAAGGTTCAGTTTCTTACACAGAAAAACAATATCATGAGACATTAACTGATGTGATTTTGCTCCAAATGTGTAGTGTTGCTCTCATCGTGCCTGTCCTCTCCAATTGATCAGAGGAATGAGGGCATGTTGTTCAGCTGCTCTTGAGGTTATGTCAGTCATGACAGTAGTGCCACACGGGAGCAAATAGAGCCTTTTAAACTGCATCAGCCTCTAGAAATCAACAAGACAGGAGCTCTGCGGGAAAGGGCTCTTGGAATGTCAAGATCGGCACATGTCCAAGTCTAAGTGGGCCAAGAGGCTCTACGGAGGCCATCTATTTTACCGCCTGTCAAGGAGCTGTGGGAAGAAGACTCAGAGAGAACAGAATAAGATGCTGGTGAGCATTCTAGAGAGATGAGAGAGAGAGTGTTGGAAGAGTATGTGTTTGCTTCTATGCTGGACAGGGCTGTCTGGAAAAGAGAGCATGATGCACTAATATCCTCAGCTAAATCTGTCCACATTTCTCCAGTGCAGGGTGGCAGGAGGAGAGCAAACATGATAGACTCTGTGCAGAAAGGAGGGCCTGAGCCATCCCCATCAAGCTTTCAGGCTATAAGGAATTTACCTTTTCCAAAGCTAACTTAGTTACAAATGAGGGTTTAGAACAAATGGACTGGTCTCTGTTGCTCACAAACAGTCTCCAGATTCACCTTTTGACAAAAATACAGCACCAAAGTATCAGCATGAAGACTATGTTTTAGAGAAGCTGAGGTGAACCCTCTTTGCTAGTGCTAAAGTGAGGAGTGAGAAAGTAGTCTTGATGCTTGCCTTTGACATGCTATGTAGTTCCTGATTTTAAGAGGTGGTATTATTGGGTCAGTGGATAGTCCACCATCACTCTTTACTAGAACATACTGGTAGGCTATATAAGACTGGATGACTCGTAGGGCAGTAGAGAGGGGCATGAAGGCCTTTATGGGGACTTTCTCTTGGCTCGCCTCCCACTGACTCTAGCCTCACTTTGAAGAAGATACAGGTTGACTCACAGGACTCATTCAAATGGGACTGTGGTCACAAACCATTGGGAATTAAGTGGAGAAATGGGAAATACCAACTTCTGAATGCAGAATCTTCACTATCACAAGGGTAGGAGAGCAAAGTGATGGGTACTTCATCACCTTAATTTCCTCCCAAGAACATCCAACTCTGAAGAGGACAAGAGTTCATCTGCAGGTATGAGCCTCCCACTCTTACAAGCCTCTCACGCATCAAGTCTCTGTAAGAAGCCAAGAGGAACTATTTCCCAACACAGTTAAAGTGACTACTTCACAACAAAATTAAAATGATGATGATGGTGATGATGAATGTGTATGTGTGTGGATGCGCGCATGTGTGTGTGTGTGTGTGTGTGTGTGTGTGTGTGTGTGTGTGTCTGTGTGTGTCTGTGTGTGTGTGTGCACATGTGTGAGTGAGCTGCACATGCACACATGCAAGTGAACATATGTATGTACAAAAAGAAACTTCCAACTTTGGCTTCAAGTCCTCAGGGATCTTAAGCAAATGTGAACCAACAATACATCACTCCAAGCAGCATCTAATTTATTGATTGAATCCCCATAAATGCCAGCTAACAAGGTTGCCACAAAATAATGTCCCTATAAAAGACCTAGATGGCTTCTCCTGTGGGAATAAGGCTAGAGCGGCACTTCTTCATTGGGTATGCAAATGGAAGGTGGTGTCATTCTGGAAAGTTCTACAACCTGCTGACTAAGCCAATGTGGGTGGGAGGGAGTCTGTAGGGCTGCACATACAGGAGCATGGGTACAGCATGGGGATGATAATTACTCATGGGCTTTTATGAGAATGTTCAATAACCTCACACAGATACACAAATGCACATCAGCCACATCTCTGTGCTGATGTCTTTGGGGTGCTGATGTGAACTTGTGCTCTGAGCTCCTTGAGGGAATGTCTCCCATTTGTTTATGAACTATAATGGCTGGCAAAGTACTTCATACTTGTCAACCAAAGGGGAATTTGAATGCATGTGTGTTGTTGAGTCTCTGAGCTTTGCCTCGGTGGTATGTGTTGAAGCCAATGTGGGACCATGCCTGGTCATGGGGATGTGATACTGCGGTGTAGATGAGTCTGTTTCTTAGGGAATGTATGTGCAAATCCGAGAGTGTTCATTGAGTATGTGCATCCTCCCAGGGATTCCATGCATCTTAAGTATCCATCTGCATGCAGAGCTAAGTGTTCCCAGCCCCCCACAGGTATCCCAAGAGCCCACATTGGCTCCCCACTTGACAACTCCTGGATTTTTTTTCAGAAAACTGGTTAAATCATGGGTACCCTGTGGCATTCATCCAGAGACAGTATACAAGCTCTGACTGGTCTAGTCTGGGACATGGTTTTACAGACTGATACTGGATATCTCCTTGTCCTGAGTCTCCCACCCACCATTTGTGTTAATAAATGTCATAGGCCATGGCTCCTTGGTTCAGACCTATTCTCTTCATGCCTGGCCATGGCTCCTGGCTCTGTTTCCTCTGTATCCTGGAAAGGTCCTTTCTTGCCTCATTTAGGAGGATCAGACTTATATTTACCAGACTGACACCCTTTGATAGCGTTGGCCACTTCCATCTAACAACTTTTTGACTCATCTGCTCACATGACAAAACAAATATCATGTTCATCTACTGCCCAGCTCACGATGGCTTAGTGCCATATCATTGCCACTTCTTTAGTTTATTGACTGTCTTGGTGTACTTTCTCCTCTGCCATTTGTCCCCAGCTCTTTAGAGAGACAGATGAGTGGGAATGAAACTACCCTTGCAATACTTCTACACCAATGCTCTCACTCTGAGATGGAGAACTGAGGCCCACCAAGGAGATGTGCGTCTGGTTTACTAAATTATTCATTCTACAGAATTTGTGTTGGCCTCTTTCAGAATGCCAGATCCAGGGCTAGGATCACCATCCATTGTGGTAAATAGACATGATTGAGGCCATCAAATTCCAAAGGATGCTGCTGCAGAGAAGGCCGTATTTTATAGAGAAATGTTATCACTTTGGGAAGACTGTTACTACATATGGGAACAGAGTGGAGAGGGCTCCTGCACAGATGGAGAAGATGAGGGAGGACTGCCAGAGGAGGTGACGTAGGAGCAGCCTCCTGAGTTGGAGCTCCCCAAGGGACAGGGCTGAGGACACGTTAGCAGCTGGAGAGGCTTCTCTGATGCATTCAATAGGCTGCTTTCCAAGGCACCTGCTTCTTCTACTCCCAAATGTTCCAAAACACGGAAGTGTTAAAAAAAAGTGGAGGGGGAAAGGAGATAGGTAATAAAAGTCAGAAATCACTGAGGGTAAATG
This sequence comes from Cricetulus griseus, assembly GCF_003668045.3. Lineage (NCBI taxonomy): Eukaryota > Metazoa > Chordata > Mammalia > Rodentia > Cricetidae > Cricetulus > Cricetulus griseus. The sequence goes on from NC_048600.1 coordinate 95,107,462, forward strand.
AGTGAAAGCCACACTTTTTGTGCCCAACCTGGGGTGGTTGCTGTTTCAGCTTAATCCTGCCAATGTTCCAATCATCTTCATTGACAGAGACTTTTCCCTACCACTCTTTCTTAGTATTCAAGGGAAAGGCCTTTCATGTTCTCTATTTAGCAGCTAGAGAGGAGCAGTTTTTCCCTCCAGGCCACCCATTTACACTAGAGGTAAAGCTCCCAATGGTCTACATTTAAGCCCAGGCTTGGAATGGTGTTCCCGGCAGTGAGCATATTAATGGAGCCTTTAACCAGTGGCCAAATCTGCTGAATCTTCATCACTTGAAGCTAAATGAGGTTTGATTTTTAATTCACCTCAGAGCCATAAAGCAAATCAGTGGCTTCTGTTCAGACCCTGGCACTCTGCAGGCTCTGCAGCCTGTGCCCTCAGGACTAGCTCTGAGTGAGAGCTGATGCTGGCCCAAGGGTAGCCTCCTTCCCACCCTGACCTCCCCAAGGGAGGATGCTCCAATGGGACTGCAGAAGGGACTACACCTGGTGCTTTGAGAATACTAATGCCCATATTGTCTCCCAGAGGGACTGATGTTACTGGACGCTGGGCACAGAGCTTCTCAGAAACCCTCTAGTGTTGTGGGCAGCTGCTTAGGACCCCCATCCCAGGGTACATCCATACCCAAGGTGTTTGCCTCAAACTGTGCGTGCTTTTGATGCTCACCTGGTCTGATCTATCTCTTTGCTTTAATAAGGTATTTCTGTGTTTTTATTTGGGGGTGGGTGGGAATCTCCACTGCCTTAGAATCTCTGGGGTGGAGTCCCTCCTTGTTCATGCCTATCTCCTCCCCTCCTCTTTTGGATGCGCTGATTTCATAGTAACCAGGCTACTCACAGATTAGATGGATGTGGCTAGCTACTTAGTGATGGCTTCCTTCTTGGAAGCAAGAATCATCAAAGGTAAACAAGAACAATTTTGGAGACAGTGAATCCTTGGTTCAAAAATTTTAGCCTAGGTCCTTAGTCTTGAGAAACTCCCTAAGTCTCAGTTAATTCCTAATCTGTCAAATGGTTGATATAATTACTTATTTTTTATATGGTAAGTATCTTGTTTGGGTTTTATTGCTGTGAAGAGACACCATGACCTTGGAAACGCTTATAAAGGAAAACTCTTAATTGTGACTGGTTTAAAGTTTCAGTCCATATTGTCAGAGTGGGAAGCAATGATGGCATGCAGGCAGACATGGTGCTGGAGAAGGGGCTGAGAGTTCTACGTCTGGATCTGTAGGTAGCAGGAAGAGAAGACAACACTGGCCATGGCTTGAGCATCTGAGACCTCAAAGCCTGCTCCCAGTGACACACTTCCTCAAACAAGGCCACATCTCTTGATAGTGCCACTCCCTATGGGCCTGTAGAGACCATTTCAATTCAGACCACCACATGAAGCTCACCTAAAACTTACTGACTTACCACAGCACCAGAGCTGGTAAAATGGCTAGACAGATAAAAACACTTACTGTCAAGCCCAATGGCCTCAATTTGATCCTTAGAACCAGGAATGGTAGAAGCAGAAACCCCACCCCTTAGATTTATTTTCTGACTGCAACACACATGCTACAGCAAAATGCAACCCCCGCATACTCACACATATGAATGTGTACAACTAACTAAATAAATGGAAAAACTTTCAACACAGCACTATTTATTGTCTATATTTTTTACTAAAACATTTATTTTGCTTAAGAATCCAAAAGTTGGACAGGACTCAGCAGAACTCTCTCATCTCTACACTGATCAGTGGGACACTCTCAAAGGCTGTGGTGTCATCAGAAGCCTGTCAGGTTTTCTTATCAGGCTTTCTTTGAATTGCCAAATAATGGCATGGAAACTTACTATTAATTATGAAAGCTTGGCCTTAGCTTAGGTTTGTTTCCAACTAGCTCTTACAACTTACATTAACCTGTTTCTATTAACCTGTGTTTTGGCACATAGCTCCTTACCCCTCTGCAGTTCCACACTCTGCATCTCCTTGGTGAAATCCACATGCCTAGATTCATGCCCCCAAGTTCCTCTCAATGCCTAGAAGTCATGCCTATTCTCTCTTGCCTAGCTATTGGCTATTCAGCTCTTTTAAAACCTATCAGGTGCCTTAGGTAGGGGAGACAAAACATAGACACATCTTTGTGCAGTGTACAAAAAGATTATCCTACAACAGAAGCCTCCTTCATCCTTACATCTGGCACCTAGGCTGGAGCTGGGGTTGGAACACTGCACACCCTCTCATTTCTTATATATTGCCTTAAAGTTTTCAAGGTGTGGGGAAGCTGCTTGTGTCTCACTCCAGCATCCCAGGGCATATAGACCCCTCTACTTCATTCTCTTCAAGGCAGTCACAAATGTCCTTTGGATTTAAGGACTGAGAAAATAAGGATTTTGGAAGATCCAATAGAAGTGGAAAGCATTGCAGCCACTTTGGAAGAATATAATCTTCCAAGTGTGAATAGAATAGACTATTTTGATGATTAAAAATGCAACCCAGACTCTTCACCTAAACCAATTATCTTATATTGCTAATAAACTGTTTGCATTATCTTCTCATTGGCATCCCATAACAACTCTATAAAGTTGTGTTTTTTTTTTCTTTTACAGAACCAAGAAGCCATCCTAGGTTATTTGTATAGTGAACTGCGAGCCTAGGTTTGAAGCTCACTGTGGCTCTAAAGTACATGCAACCAGATGAGGGAATCCTCTAGGAGTCATTTGGCAATTTCCAGGGGACACAGTCACACCCGGAGCGGGGTTTGGAGAGGTTGTATGGACATCTTTTTGCCAAGTTTGGAGAATGCTGCTAAGTGTGATGCCCCTGTACACAGCATGTCCCACAGAAGGTGTGATCTAACCTAGAGTCAGAAGAGCCAAGGCAAGACAGCTGAGTCACCTCTAGGTGGCGCTGTTGCAACCACTACCTTTCAGTAGATATTACTTGGTGCTCTTCCCCACTCCCCAGCGCCCCCACTTCACCTGCCACCCCAGCGTCTTTCCTAGTAAGACCTCTGCCATGTATTTGCTCTAATTTGGCATGAATCAAAGTGCCTAGAACTGGCCATGCTTTTCCAAGTCTGGGAGTGGAACCCTTCTGATGGGGGACGTCCTACTGTGTTTGTCTTATCGGTTGATGATGAATAAAACACTGTTGGCCAATAGGAAAGCAAGATATGTAGGACTAGGAATGGAGGAGAATTCTGGGAAAGGTAGTAAAGACAGTCGCCGCCCTGTGATTCCGAGAAGAATGGACACACACCGCCAGCATCCTCGATAAGTCTTTATAAACATATAGATTAATAATTATGGTTGATACTTAAGACAGAGATAGCAGATAAGAAATCCTAGTCATTGGCCAGCAGCACTGTACCTAATATAAGTCTATGTGTGTTACTTGGAACTTTAACGTGGCGGTGGGTGGAACTCGGGTGGCTGGTGGAAAGATTTATCATTACAAAATGATGTCAGGACGTGGTTTTATGAACTTCCACATAAAAAATTCACAGAAGCTTAAGAAGGGATTTTAGAAGCACAGGAACAGACACAAGCAAGGCTTCTTGGTAGCAGCATTTTCTTGGGTGGTCTCTGTTTTGCCAGAGACAAGCAGAGGCTCGTGGCTCCTTTAAGAGAAGCTTCCTGACTCAGCATAAGCAGCAGAACTGCAGGGCTCTTTAAAAAGGCCCTGCTAACAATTGAATGGTGTGTATGAGCAGCTGGCAGTGGCAGTGACCACATCTCCGAGCCGGCAGTGTGCTCCTTGATGGCAGCATAGACCAAGGCGGTAAGCACAGCTCTCAGTGCTGGTGGTAAACATACCCCCACCATCTTGGAAAGACAGAGGCTAAAACAGCCGCCACTTTAATTTTAGCAGTGTTGTTTAGCAGATAAAAGAACGTGTGGCCAGAAAAAGGTTAAGATTTACAGTAAAGACAGATTCGGATGAAGAAAAATGAAAAGCAATTAATGCGGATAGCAATGGAGTCAGAGCTAGTTTGAAAAACAGATCTTTTTATTAGGAAGTACTTATGGGATGGAGCCAGTCTTGTGCAACAAGTTGGGAGAGGGAACAGAGACAGCCGCATGCGTGCAGCCCTCATATTTAAAGCCTCTCTATGTCACTCTGACCACGCCCAAGTGTGCATGGTCAGCATCACCTGTGCCAGCCCCCAAGTGGGCGTGGTCAACATTTCCCCTTACACCTTTCAGACCATCTCATTATTGGGTGTCTACTGGGCAGGCTCAGCTTTCCCTCTACAGAGCATCATGCTCGTGGGATGGGAATCTCCTAGGTCACATGTTATACCACGGTAAAATGCTGTCTGAAGCAGAGGCCTTACTGTTATCCCCCTTTAGTTTTTCTCTAAGCTAGAAGCTCCACCTCTCAGTTCCAAGAAGGAAGGCAGTAAGGGGCTAGGTGCTGACACTCGATCATATTTGTGTTGATGCCCATACAATTTAGCCAGTGGCCACGTATATTAAAAGCACTCCAACTTGAACTTTAGCTTAAAGGTCACCCTCTCCTATTCTCTCAACTGCTCATGGGAAAGATGCCTAATGAACACAGCTCAGACCCATTAGAGGCCAGGAAGAAGCTGGGTGCAGCATGAAGCCAGCCTCTGAGGGCTTTTAGGAAGAGCTAGGAAACTGTGACAATGGACGGGTGACCCATTCATGCTGAGACATAATTGCATTAATGCTCCTTACTGAGGCTGCTCTTCTGGATGTGGCCAGGTCCTGGAGTGCTGAGCAGACCATCTAACTTCTGCTGTGATCACAACCCTGTGTACTGGCTTCTTTTATGTCAACTCGACACAGGCTAGAGTCATTTTGGAAGAGGGAGCCTCAATTTAGAAAATGCCCTCACCAAATTGGCATTTCAGCAAGACAGGTGCATTTTCTTGATTGATGATAGATGTGGGAGGGCCTATTCCTGGGCTGGTGGTCCTGGATCCTGTAAGGAAGTAAGAGAAAATATCAAATATGCTAACACAGAGTAGAGGCACAATGGACATTGCCATCATTGTTTTATCTAGAGTGAAGAAGCTGCAGATGGTATATAAAGAGAAATTATTGGAGTTTCTAGGATTGGAACTTGGAAAGCTATCAGTTATCATCTGAGAACTGCTGCCTCTCTATTCCCATTACCTCATATTCTGAAGGAACTCCAAATCTGTGTTCCATCTGAGTCATGTCAGGTAAGAGGCAGTGAGAGAGACCTGAGCTGCCCAGTGTAAGAGCCACTGATGAAACTGAGTATCTGGATTTAAAGTTTTATCACTTTAATCAATGTATATTAAATTCAAAAGATTTTGCTGGATTCACTTGTTGAATGAATTTTTTAAAAAGATTTTTATTTGTGTGTGTAAAAACATATGCCATGAATGTGCAGGAGCCCACAGAGGCCAGAAGAAGGGGTCAGATCCCCAAGCGCTAGAGTTACAGACAGTTGTGAGCTTCCCAGCACAGGTGCTGGGAACTAAACTCAAGTCTTCTGCAAGATCAGTTCATTCTCTTAACAACTGAGTTATTTCTCCAGCCCTGGTTGGATGGCTATTAAGATATTGGTAAACCTGCTATTCAAATTGTCACTTTTATGAAGTTTCCAAGCATGTCAGGTATTTATTTCCACTAAAAACCAAGATGAGCAGTGTGTCTAAAACACACACCGGATTTTGCAGAGCAAGCACAAAAACTGAATGCAAATGATCCCATTAATAATTTCTCTTAAGTTGATTGCATTCATCATTAGTTGAAATTGATTACATGTTGACATATTTTGCATATGTTGGGCTAAATAAAATGTTACTAAAAGCAATTTCACGTTTTCTTACCTCATTTAACGTGATTTTAGAAAATATAAACTACATATCTGCACTATAATTCTGTTGGCTAACTATGATGCCATTCACAAAGGCAACTTTAAAGCTAAATCCCAGGATGCCCCAACAGAGACCCCAAACAGTTTTGCCTACAGACCCACAATGGCTGGGCTTCTGCTCTTGTGTTATGCATCCCCCCACCCCATTTAGGATTCAGTAGGAGGATAGTGGATAGGTTTGGATGCTTCTAGATCCTAGTCAAAAGCCATCATCTTCACGTCAATTCTTTAAACATTTCTGAACCCTCTTGTACACAGTACTTTGCTTTCCTTTTATTGACTGTATACTATTCTCTGACTGCCCCACCTCCCAGATTTCAATCTTGGTTAGTTCACTGTCTGCAGAGAAGCAGAGTTTTCAGTCTTACTTGATCAAAACATGTATCAAGCTGTAAGCAGAGCCTTCTCATCCACATGCTTCCATAAGCGAAGAGCTAATTTATGGCTTCCTCACAGCTTCTGTGAGTCTTTCTTAGAAGCAAGGCTCAGTCCATTTCGGAAGTCTTGGGCTTTCTGGGCTAGAGAATGCAGACAGGTCCAGGGAGCCCCGGGCATGCTCATGCCACAGAGAAGCCTGGGCAGTGAGGGAAAGCAGAGACAACAGGTGTCTCAGCAAGTCAAACAAAAAACAGATGAGCCAGGCCCATTTCCCAAGTCACGTTTACACAAGGCTTTGTGATATTTAACCAAATGTAGAAGGAGATTAATTCATCCCCTATTCATCCCCAAGTCAGGTCAGAGACATATCCATCAGCAAACTCATTTCTTCTCAGGATTCCCAGGCACCCTTGTGTGTGATGACTGAAAGCCAACAACAGCTCTGGCTGGCTTCATGCCTGTTCATCCTCTATAGAAGAAAGACCCCGAGAGGCTGTTAAGTCAATCAGTTCTAAACCATCAACTTTCTCAGCATGTATTCAAACACCTGGAGGCAAAGACTTGGTGATAGATACTTGGGCACTAGTTTTCCATTTATCCAGGAAGGTGGAGAAACAGGAAAGACACATAGAATGGAGAATATGATAAAGTTGGGTATGCCAGCTAATCTTATGTAAACATGATACACAAACTAGGATTATCTGAAAGGAGGGAGCCTCAGTTGAGAACATACCTCCATAAGATCTTACTATATGACATTTTCTTAATTAGTGAATGATGTGTAAGGGCACAGCCCATGTGGTTGGTGCCATCCATGGGCTGGTGGTCCTGGATTCTATAAGAAAGCAGGCTGAGCAAGCCAGTAATTAGAACTCCTTCATGGCCTTTGCATTGGCTCCTGAGTTCTTGTCCTGATTCCCTTAGATGATGAACAGCAATGTGGATGTGTAAACCAAATAAACCCTTTCCTCCCCAACTTGTTTTTGGTCATGGTGTTTCATTCCAGCAAGAGAAACCCTAACTAAGAAACTAGGCTAGAATTCTGGACAGTTCATTTACTAAACTATCTATTAGACCTGGAACTCTCTGAGCTTTGGTTTTATCATTTATATTAGGTATGATCATATCTACCATCTGCATTTGTTTGCAAAAACACAAAAGCAAGCATATAGTTAATGATCCATAAATGGTAATTCAGTCCTCTCAGCTGTGATTATAACACCCACAATGTCTGTCAATTGTAGCTTTTGGAGCTCCTGGGAAATTAGAAATCACTCTTTCTTTGTCTTCTTCATCTTCTGTGTTATTTTAATGGGGTCACTGAGGAAAACTCCTTCCATACTTTTCAACTCTTTCGATTTCTAACATTTATGGACCACAAAGGTAACTGGATCCTAGCTTAGGTGTCATGTGGTGGGGGCTTGTGAGAGAAAAGGTGTGGATAAATGCATGTTCTGAACTGGTCGACAGTTACAGTCATTCTTGCCTTTTACCCCTGTCTATTTCAACTTGTGGTGGGAAGAAACAGACATAAAAGAGTTTATGTTCTTCTGGGGATAGTTAAGCTAACCAAACTGCCTGTCACATGAGTATGGGTAGATGCTGACCCTTCCTAGGTTTACTTAAACCTTGGAAAACTCTCTACCCCTGGCCTGGATCACAGCATGGAGAAATTTGCTTTTGTGCAGTGTTAGGGATGGTTCTGTTGCAAGCATCATGGTTGAAAGTGGAACTCTTGAGCTTTTTAGCCATGAAATAATTTGCTGGAAAGATTTGTTCATGATTCTGATGCTTGCTTGAGTTGAGATGTAGATTCATGTAGCAGATCTACAATGTAGATAGACCTAGTTCAATTATGAACTCTACCAGTGATTTCTCGGCAACTTGTAGAAATGCTGGCCATGCTTCCTGGAGACATGAATGAAAACTCACATCACTGACCCTGAATACTCTGCTGTCCAGAGGCAGGGACTTCACTTCTTGCCTTTCATTATAGCTGTTGGGTTATCAAAATAGGCAATTACATGACCTTTATTTTGAGGTCAAAGCCCATGGAGAATGGCATCTGAAAGATACATGATTAACAGAAATTGAGAGAAGGCTTTGATTGATTATCTTATCTTCAACAGATATCAGTGTGTGTGTGTGTGTGTGTGTGTGTGTGTGTGTGTGTGTGTGTGTGTGTGTGTAGCAGTCAGTAGCAGTAACAGGCATGAATCATAGAGTCAGATTCAAATTAAAGTCCCCACACTTAGTTGCCATTTGAATTTGAACAACTTTTACAGTGCCTTCATTCTACCTGACACAACTGGGGAGACCATTAACTGGGATGATGATGGTGGTGGTGGTGGTGATGGGGATGGTGATGGGGATGATGATGAATGCTTGTGTGTCTTCCTGTCTACCTATCTAGTAACACAATATCTAACATAACCTTAGCCAACACATGCTACTGTCATTATATAATTTTGGAACTCAGTTAAATTTTCCACTTACATGGTCTTTTGTATTTCTCTGCATCTATTGTCTCCTTTCCTATAAAGTATGACAGTAAATACTATATAGGTCATAGAGCCTTGCTTTTGTGTCTCTAGGCAGCAAGTAGAGAAATCAGTTTGAAAGGAGCCCAATGCAATAGGCTGAATTTGGCTGTTAGAGGTGTCACCTGAAAAGGAGTGTACGCTTTGTGTACTAGATGAAAGAAATGGACACTAGAGGAACCCTCTGACTCATCATTACTCCCTTCCTAAAGGGACGGCTAAATAAGGCATCTTTACATCTGGATGAGAAAGGCCCCAGTGTTCCCACAGAGCTACAAGATGCACTCAGTACCATTTGCAGTCCTTACCACAGCTAATTAGAGTAGGGGGACACTCTGTGCACCTCTCAAGACCCTCCATTTGCTATGCCGGGAAGTTCACTGTCACCCTTTCTCTACATCACCTCACTCTCCATCAGTTTTATAATCTTATAATGTTTTTTTGTGAGTTTCATAAACATTGAAAGATTGCAAAAGAATAAAGGCTAACACATCTTCTGAAACTGTTGAGTCTGAAAAAACAGCCACGGAAGAAAACTGGATACTATTTCACCCCCGAAAACAGTTATATCTAAATGCACCAGTGAATGCTCATTCATTGGAGATGTGCTCTAGTCCTTTAAATAAAAGGCTTCTAAGGTAAATTTCTGTTGTTCCCTCCACTTTAGTAATAGATATGTCTAATTAAATACTTGAAAGTCCATTTAATTTTTAATTCAGGAAGTCACTCATGATCGAGGCAATTTAAACAACTCAAGAAAAACCTCAGCCCTCAACAAAATTCCATTAAGTACACAGATACCTTAATGGTACATTAACTAATGTTGAATTATGATGGGTCTCTGCAGAGGTGCCCAGCCAATCTGGTAATTCCCTTTGGGGAACCCAAGCTTTTAGCTTTTAATGATCAGTACAGCTGATGAGATGGGCACAATGCAGTTAGCAAGGTTACCATTCACTGTTCCCTTTGAAGAGAAAGAGCATTTGCTTTGGTCATCCTGGGAGACACAGTGGTCCAGAAGAGATGGCAAAAGGATAGCCTCTTTTCAAATTCTCTCCTGGGTTTAGTGTTGGCCACTTCCACAGTGTGTGATGAAGAGGCAGAAAGGGCCCTCTTTCTTTGGGATGTCCAGTCAGTTTCGATAGTCAGAGTTCTACCATCCTCAACTACCAGCTCCCCAATCATGTTTAGGAGCCAGTAACCTGAATTTTGAGTTTCTTTATGAATACTGATTTCTCTTGATTGACACATGGGGCTAGAAGAATACTGGTAACATAAGGGATTATCTAAGCCATTTCCTTCATTTTACCCACAGATACATAATCCCCCCAATTTGACAGAACTAGCTAGGAAGGAAGGAAGGAAGAATGTGGTGTGAGTCACTGTCCTGCTCTTCATTCCTTCTACTACACAGCAGAGCTTCCATGTTTCAAAGTACCACAGAGCATGCGTACTGGCTAGATTGGTGGTTTGACTGATTCTGATGGTCTAACAGTGAAATGGGAGGTATCCAGGATGCAAGAAACCATGGAAATCAAAAGTGCCCTTAAAGACATCTGATGTGAACTTAATGGAGAACCAGAACAAACACACTTGAAGCAATTAGCAGAACATAAGACACTATATAATTAGGTACTAAATTATGTGGCATGTACAACAAAGCTAGCCTCATTTGTTGCAAGAGCCCAAAAGTTTTTATGAAGGAGTGGGCTTATAACGTGGTTTTAAATCTTGTCAACATAAGGATGATTGAAGAGTTGGGTGGTGTCTGCTTTGAGAAACTGAAGATCCTGAAACCTTTTTATTTCCAAAATGTAAAGAAAATATTGCTGTTTGGTGTTGGCTCTGTATACAAAGAAGTTATCAAAAGGAGAGAGTCTAACCCAAATCTTTGCATAAAGAATGCAGTACAAGGAGACAATGGTCACATGTATTGTCAGGATTTACTATAACCCCATAGGACTAGGCCCCATTGCCTCCCAAGGACCCTTAACTATTAAGGAAGGATGAAAATATGGTAATTATTGTAGGCTTCTTTTTATAAAACTATATTATAGTTTTTATAAAACTATATTAAACCTTTATCTGTTTCCTTTTTCACATATAAAATTATATATCCTTTATATGCCCTTGAGGCTCACCTAGAGAGTATGGTGACAGACTCCTATGGCATCACTGGTGCCATGATATGAAGAAAGCTTCTGAAAACCTTTTAGGTCTCATTGGTATGTACTATAATATAAGCAAAATATGTTGAAGTAAGATTATTGTATAAAAGAATAAAACATGGCTAGATAGTAAATGTCTCTTGGCATCCTCAATGCTTCCTTCTCTCCTGCTGCATCTTAGCATTGATGGAAATGTTGGGATGAACTACAATGGAACATGAAGATGACATAAGATGCCATAAAGCTGGGGAAAGAGGGAGAGGCACTAGAGGGCTCTTTTCATATGTCTTGGTGAAGAGTATGTCCTTTTTGTTCCACTTGTGACAAGTCAGTGCCTACTCTGTTAGCATAGGCAAGGATGAGGGAGACAATGAAGGTTTGGAAGACTGAGATGTAGTACAAGCTTAGTTATCTTTTCACAAATTAGAACTTCAAGGGGCTTTGAGGTAAATCACCAGCTTCAAAGAACCAATGACATGGACAGACAGACATAGGGTACATACTGTCTGCCTTAGAACTGGGAATACAGAAACATGTAGGACATGGTTATTCTCTCTCCTACACTGGAAGTCCCTGGGGTGTGGTTTATGTAAAACCCAGGCAAACTACTAGCCTCCGTGTATGTTTTGATTCTGTCTGTGATTTCACACCTAGGCACTGCAGAGAAGGACCTTTGTTGAGGAAGACACCTGCCTGGTCAAGAACAGAATTCAGGATGGTGGGAGCTGATTAGCTCTCAACCTCAAAGGTAGCTGCCATGCAGAGCAGACTTTTGGATGTAGGGAAGGACACTAGGATAAAGTGTCTGGAGCCATCCTTCTATCTCTACTCATCAGATTTGTAATCTATATGAAAATCATTATTTTAGACTATATCATATCATATCATTATTTTAGACATATTTAGGTATTCAATATTCAACCTAAAGCAGAAACACATACTCTAGGACCTCTCCCTACCCCCAGGACAGTCATGCTGCTTAACCAGATTCAACAAGAGGACCGTAGCACATCCATAGTCATAGGCAATCCTTTTCTATGAGACCTTTTCTTTTACACTCATCTCACTTTCTTCAAAGCTCCTGCCTATATTCATCTGGAATCTGCCCTCCAATTTTAGCTTAGAGCTACAAGAAACAAAGTCCACTGCATCACAGCGGCTTGTCTTTTCTTATAGATTCCCCATCCTGTCACCTCTGTTGCACTACTGAGTGCAAGACAGGACACCGGGTTAAAATTTTGTGCTCAGAAAAAAAAATGTCCTCAGAATCTTCCCATTGGGCTTTAAAAATGTGTGCCTGCATGCCCTCAGAGGCCATAAGTGGTCGTTAGAACCCCTGGAACTAGAGATACAGGGGATTGTGAGCCACCTGACATATGGTTATTTGGACCCAAACCTGGGTTTTCTGCAAGACATTTCTAATTTCTAATTAGTTCTCTTGAGACTTACTCTGAGGGACAAGGTGCAGGGTGGTCCTCTATTCTAGGCATTGGCTTCCTGTTCTTCCTTTTGTCCATGTTAGAATCAAAGAAGCTCCCTTGCCTGGTCTTGACATGAGTGTGATAGTGAGATAAGTCCCGTTTGGGTCTGAAAACAACTTCATAGACATGCCCTTTGTAACAGTTAAGCATCTCCCTCCCATCATATTTTCCTATAATCCCTATCTGATAGAGTGAGAAAATACATTTACATCTCAAAGGGAAATTTTGAGGAATTTGGATGCTCTTTTAAGGAAGTTCCAAAAATCCTGAATTTGTATTTGTGCTATACTTCTCTTCTCCCCTTATCTGGAGTTTTGAGAGCTTCCTCATTTCTCACTAGTCATAGAGGACATGAACGAGAAAGAGGCTGTGTGGTCATGGCTGGTGGGACCCATGTAGCTCTTGAGTGGATTTAAGTGTCCTCTCAAACTTTAAGAATGTCCCATAACATCCACTAGGTCATAGACTTAGTTCAGGCACAGCCCAGAGATTGACCAACCCTAAAGGCACACAGATCTCCCTTAAATGGATGTTTCTCTTCCTTTGGACAAGAACATCACTGGAAAGAATGATGACATTGTACATGTGCATATTTCTCTGTCTCTGTGTATACATATATGTGCACACACATATATATGTATGTATGTGTGCACAAGCAAGCATTCAAACATATGCATAAAACAATATATGTAAGGCCTACATAAATACAACTATTTAAAGTTTTCTCTGACCTGAAGTGAAAATGAGTTCCAGGAAAGTTTGGGTCAAAGAAACACCTCCTCCCTGAAGTAATTCAGGAGAGCAGTGGGTATTTATGCATGTGAGCACTCAGCCCCATTTGCATCCACATCAGACTCCTCCCTGCTGACAGCAAGCCTGTCTCTCCTAGGGATGCAGATGTAATTATCCTTTCACAAGTGCATGGCACACTGTCAGGATTTTGCTCTAGAAGACAGAAAAGGCCCAGAAAGGAGCTTGAACAGGGAGGGGAATAAAAGTGTGGGAGAACAAGGCTCCTTGTTTTGTTCTCTGGAACCTTTTCCCTCTGAGGAAGTTGTAAATTGTACTACACAACCCTCTCTAACTGCTTGTAAGGCTCTTTTTACCCCCAAGAGCTCAGGAGATGGCTCGGTGTAGAAAGTACTGTATGTGCAAGCAAGAGGACTTGAGTTCAGATCCCAAGAATCCATGTAAACTGGGCACTGGAAGGTGAGAGAAGAGCATACACAGCTCTGGCTGTCCAGACAGTCTAGCTGAAACAGTGAGCTCAAGACTTGGTGGAAGACCCTGCCTCAAACACTAAGTGGTGGAGCAACTTAGGAGACATGTCTTAATGTCAGCCTCCGACCTCCACTAACACCCACAGGGTAAATGCACCTATAAGCATACACACAGCTGCCATCTCCTAGAGATTTAAAAAATTCGTTTTTTACTTTCTTCCTTCTCTTTCCTTGTTACCAAAGTATTGTAGTGGGAGATAGGAGTAAAGAGAGACATGGGGTATTTGCAATGCATTGTTATTAGAAGAAAAGGAATACTTGTCATTACTTCTCACCATCATCTGAAGTCCTATACAGATTGCTATTTCTAGTCTTGACAAAAAAAAAAAAAAAAAAAAAAAAAAAAAAAAAAAAAAGAAGCCCCACCTATCCAGTTAAGGGTTTGGTTCCTTTATTCTCTGTACAGACAGAAATAATATCTGCAAGTTTTGGCCTAGATAGAGAAGCAATCAGAATAGAAATATAGCTGGTTTTGTGTTTCAGGGAAGATAGATGCTTCACAACTCCTGACTTCTGAAATCACCGAGGTAAATCCAGACGTTGTTGAAAGCTGGACATGCAGAGAGCCAGGGCCTCCAGTCACTTCGGGCAAGCAGAGGATCTCACTGTGGTGGTTACACTGACAGAAGCCTGAGATTCCAGTTGATCAGAAAGTTTAACGAGATACAGTGTCTAGACCAGCAGTTCTCAAACTGTTGGCCATGACCCTTTTGTGGGGGGTTGAACAACCCTTTTACAGGAGTCATCTAAAGACCACTGGAAAACAGATATTCATATTATGATTAATAACAGTAGCAAAATTACAGCTATGAAGTAACAATGAAAGTAATTTTAAGTTTGGGGTCACTGTATCAAAGGGTCACAGCATTAGGAACATTGAGAACCCCTGGTCTGGGCAGCTGCATATCAGCACCCTGGAGAGCTCCACCATTAAGGGGCAAGAGCAAACCTGAGATTGAATGTTGCCATTCTGTGTGCTGGTCCACACCTGTAGTCCCATAACTTGGGAGTCAGAGGCAGGTGGAAAGACATACCTTTGAGGCAATTGTGGCCTACACAATGAGCCAGTCTGGCTATGTAGCAAGTTTGAAGTCAACCTGGGCTACATGGTACATTCAAAACTAGTCTGGGCTTCATAAATTCAAGACCAGTCTGGGTTTTATGATGAGTTTGAGGACAATCTGGATTAATTGTTCTTTATTTGCAGATTTACCCAAAATCCTAGACCTTTCTTACAAACCATGTGTAACCACCACAACCTCTTCTATTTGCCTTTTAAAGTGCTATGTTGACGTCTACTCACCACAAGTACACAAAGCAGTAAGGGATGGAGAAATTGTTTAATTATAAAGTGCTTGTGGTGAAATTATAAGGACCTGAGTCCAATATCCAGAAGCCATGTTTAAAAAAATTGGGTCTAGTGGCATGTGTTTGTAATCTCAGGTCCTGGGAGGCAGAGATGAGTGGGTTCCGGGGGCTCATTGGCCAGCCAGCCTACTTGCAATCTTCAGGACAGTAAGAAACTCTGTCTCAAAATTAAGGTGGACACCTCTTAAGAAATAAAACCTGAGGTTATTCTCTGGTTTTCACATACATGTTCATGCACAGGTGTGTACACATATGTACATACACAGACACTTAAAAATGAAATTCAATGGTTTTGCCAGTACAATGTGTTTTGTCATAGGACTCCATGTCTGGGATGTAGCTATTCCAGACTAATATATAGAATATATTAGAATATGGATCCTGAAATGTATGCTGGAGACATTTTGATACATGTTCATTGGGAGGTATGCATGAAATTTGTTTCTGGTGTTGTATTGTTATAGTGGGAGTTAGAAGTCATGCAGGCAACTGTTGTTAGCAGATGGCTAAGTAAAGTAAGGTAAAGGGACATAATGGTATATAGTACAGTACTTAGAAGAAATTAACAAGGGTTACATGTAACAACGTGGCTAGACTATAGAAATATTATGGAGTGAAACAGAAATAATGAGATTTAGAGTAGAATTGGTTAATTAGGCACACATGAAAGTCAAATATATTAGGATGGGATACTGCATTGGAAATCATGGTTCAAGAAGGGAAAAAAAGGTTTAATTTTCTTTTAATGGAAGTTGGTTTTATGGGTAGGAAATTGCCATTGTTACCTCCAGAAACTCCAGCCTCCTAAGGGCAATGGGCATGAGAGTTTGACTTACCATTGCATCAAATGAAGGACTGGCTTTGCAGAAGATGGGTTTATTGAATTGATGATTTTATTAATTTAAAAAAATCCATGAGCACCAAAAGGGAAGAGAAAACAGGATTATTGAATCAGAGAGGTAAAAGCCAAGGTGTACTATCCAAAGCCCTCTGTAAGCTGGGGCCAGACAGTATATGTTGTTTTAGGTGTGTGTGTGTGTGTGTGTGTGTGTGTGTGTGTGTGTGTGTGTGTGTGTGTGTGATGTGTGTGAATAAGGCATGGATGTTAGCAGCTGGATTTACATGTGCTCCCTCATGTCATAGCTGTGGCTTCTGAAAGCAGCGGCAAGTTGAAGGTGGACGAGACTCAAGCAGCAGCAAATGTTCACCTTTTTTCTTTGATACTTGAATTTCTTCATCTACACAATGAAGACACCATTGCCGCTTTCCAGGGTTATTGGTGATTACACTAACTATTTCAAATGTGTTGCTTTAGATGTCCCTGGAATTGGAGATGGCCGTGGGCCACCAAGTGGGTGCTGGACATTGAACCCGGGTTCTCTGAAAGAGCAGCCAGGACTCTCAATCACTGAGCTATCTCTCCAGCCCTATTTTACTAGAAATCTTTAGAATCCTGTTAAGTAGCACCCAGGCCTAGCTACTGGTGTTTAGTGGCTTTTGTTCTGGAAGATTCAGTCTTACATAAAGGAAGACAGATGCCAGGCTAGTCACAGTATTGACCACTAGCTGTATGGGATATAGCACTTTCTGGAAGAGGGGAAGCATCTCCCAGTGGTGATGTAACACCTACAGCCAGATTTAGCACAGGAGAATAGAATGGAGTAAGCCTCCCAAGCCCTTAACCTGCTGTTGTTCCAGGGCATCAGGTACCCAATGGTGCATCTTAATGCTGTTTTAGACAGATGGAAAGTGACACCATTTCTATTCTTCTCACTATAGCATGTGTATCCTGCCTCAGGAGAGCGTTCCACTCACAGGCCCTCAGCAGGACTGTGTAGCATCTTCCCTTGATTTAAGAAGTTTCTGAGAAGCTTGCTGTGCCCAGGCAGTGTCCTCTCCACAGTGCTGACTAGGCAGCCTGCCCCCAAAGCACTAGGGGAGTCCATTCCCATTTTTAACAAATAGTTACTGAGGTTTCACCATGTGTGCTCTGTGCACTGAAGATGCAGAAGTGCTTAAGACAGAAATGACTTGTGTTCTCATTATCTTAGGGCTATAAGTCAAGCTTCTGCATTTCCCAGCCTCATGTCAGAGGCAGGAAAACATAATGGAGCTGGCCTGCTTGTGTTCATCCCCATACGGACCGTGTGCTGTGCATGTGACCTTGGGAAAGTTACATGGTCAGTTAAAGGAGTTGAATCACAAGACACTCTTACAACTAGAGTGGGCACAGTGTATTACTCAGTGCTTTACTCCACTTACATCCCAGGAAGACTCTTCTACTTCTGGGCAAATCTATTTCACAGCCATTGTGAATGCATTGCCAATGCTAGTGATTCCTTCTTGGTATAGATTTCTCTCCACTCCTTTAGCTGCTCTAAGAGTTCTAATCTCAACACCTTTAAGAAATATTTCCTGCTGCCTCTCAGGTGGCTTTACATGTTCATCTCTCCCCTTTCCTCATGCGTCAGCATAAACTTGATCAGACCATGGAAGGGCTCAGAGTTCTTTTCCCCTTGTGGTTACGACATGGCCAGCAACTATCAGAATACCACACAGATGTCTCCCTCCATGCCCAGTGCTGTGAGGAGGCCCTCACTGAGCTAATCAGACAGTCTGCCACTCAGCTACATCCTAGCCCACAAAGATGGTTTCAAATACCTGGGATAACTTTCAACTCTACTCTGACAAATTTCAAAACTGATAACTAACTTGTACTCATCTGGATTTGCAAATTAATATTTTAATTAAAATTTTATATAATAAGATTTTTATCATGCTCTTTCTGCTCCCCTCAAATCCTCTCAAGGTCCTTCCTACTTAGCCAGCTTCATGTTCTCTCTCTCTCTCAAAAAAATTCCCCCAAAACAAAAAATCAAAATAAAAAATAACTGAAAAAAATAAAGCAAAAAAATTAAAACAAAACAAAACAAAACAAAACTCATAGAGTCTGTTTTGGCTTGGCCAGCTGCTCCTGGGCATGGGGCCTGCACTGAGGTATGGTTGGTAGACTCAGTGACACTTCTTTGGAGAAGACTGATTTTCCTTCTCCCAGTAGTTCTTAGTTGCAAACAGCTTCTTGGTTAGGAGTGACACTTTGTGTCCACTTGACCTTCCCAGTGCTGGAATTGTTTTTCTGGTTTGAACTTGTGTAGGTTTCTGTGTGCTATCATAGTCTCTGAATTCATATGTGTATCAGCCCTGCTGTGTCTGGATGACCCTATTTCCTTGGAGTCATCCACAACCTCTGTCTCTTACAGTCTGTCTGCATCTTCTTCCACATTGGTTCCTGAGGAGTTCGATAAAGGCATCTCATTTAGGGCTGACTGCTCCAAAATTTTGCCTCTGCACATTGTTTGGTTGTGGGTCTCTGTGTTAATTCCTGTTTACGGAAAGAAGCTTCTCTGATGAGAGTTGAGCCATAGTCTTAATCTATGGGTATAGCAACATGATATTAAGAGTTATTTTATTGCTCTGCTCTGCTGTTTTGACTCTTGTTGCACCATAAAGAACTTTACACACATACCTCAATACTATTGCCATCATTGCCATTTTATTGAATGTTCACAGTTTTCCAGGTACTGTGTAAAAGACAGGAGCATTTATGAATACATATATATTATATAATGCATATATATATAGTATATATGTATATATATACACATCATATATATATGATGTCAGGATGAAACCTCCTGTTTTCTATGCTAACTTAAAAATATTTTCAATGAAAAAAGATAGATTTTCTTTATCATTTTATTTCATGAAAAGTCTCTGGAAAGTTTTAAAAATTGCTGTGATTCAAAATTCAAAATGCAAAATTCAAAACATGTTTCAAGTATTGCAGTCCAGGACCAAATATGGCCCATTCCAGTTTTTATGCTTGCCAATCAGATTAAACCAGGACATGGTAATAAAAAAGAAATCAAAATAAATTTATTTAAAAAACAAACAAGATATGGTTAGAGAAATGGCTCAGAAGTTAAGAACACTGGTTGCTCTTACAGAGGGTCCTGGTTCACAGCAACTACATCCAACTCACTTCCTACTGTAACTCTAGTCCTGGGGATCTAATGACCTCTTATGGCCTCTTATGGTATATAGACATAGGAAATAACCATGCACATAAAATAAAAATATAAAATAAGAAGTATAATTAAGTATATTAGTTGTCATATATAATATATCCTATTAATTATTAACTATCCAATTAACATTAAGCACTAATACTCATTTTAGAATTATTATATTGATGTGCATGACTAATAATTACACATAAATTATCTGCCTCTATTATATGGATATATAGCATATATTTATATATTTATCATCATATATACTTATCTATCATACTGCTTTAACAGGTAGGCACTATGAAATAAATCCATTTTATAGATGAGCACATTAAGGCTCTGAGAAGTTAAACAGGCTTCCCAAGGTCACAAAGCAAAAGAGATTGGATTTAAATTGGAATCTGTCCGTTTGTATCTTTTTCATTATTTGTGCTCTACAGCCCTTTAGTGCGCCGGTGGCTAGATCATTAGTCTATAATAAATGCTAACAGAGGATCAATAAGTTATACCAAGTTGCCTCAGCTCTTGTTCATTCTCTATAGTGATTTCCTGGGCTGAAAGGTCAATGGAATCTAGCATAGTGCAGATTTTTCTAGGCCTTCTGGGCCCCTCCCTCAGCATGTACCATTAAGACCTCAGTCAAGTAAGTTTCATCTGCCTTTGGGACTGTCAAAGATAAAGGTCATAACCAGACCTGCTGATGGGGACTCTGAACTGCCACCATGGAGGGAGGCAGTACTGGGGATAAGGATTATGAATCTTGCTTCATCAGTAGTCTTGGAGAAATTCTAAAAGTACTGCTGTCCCCTAAGTGGAGGCAGTACTAATGCCCACAAAACCCACAATGATGCAGACACCCAGATAGCCCTTAATTGTGATTTAATAGTATTCACTGTAATTTAGCTTCAGGGTAATGTACTTTCAATTAACCAGTGTAAACACAATGTCTACTTATCCCACAAATGCTCTCTTAAATGTGCCAATTAAGGCCTAGATCCAACGTCTCTCATATTCCACCCTCCTTTCCTGTCCCCCAAATGCCATTGGAGTAGTGGTCAGAGATGGGCTGCAATCTTGCCTCATGTGCCACAATTCACCTTCCATGGGATCCAATCTGCTTAGGTTTCTTCAGTGACTCGCTGGTTGATGTAGCTAATTTCTACCTTCTGGCCCAGAAAAGTATATTCCTCTAGTATATGGCCTCTCACCTACCCATTCTGTTTCATCTTCTATATCTCACCAATATCACCCATATTCTTGTACATGCAGGCCTATGTGTACATGGATATGTCCTTCTCAATGTCTCTACCAAGCATCAGTTCAAATAAACAGTCAACCTTTCTCAAGTCTCTATCAGAATCATTAGGTAGGCCATTTTCTTGACTGTGGCATGATTTGCTTTAAGCCCAGAACAATCTGCCTGTTTGTCTCCAGTAGAATTTGCTTGAGTAAAGAATTTGATGGCAAACACCTATAATCCCAGCACTTTGGAGGCTAAGATAGGAGGATTAAGAGTTCAAGGAGAGTTTGGGCTACATAGAAATGCCATATATAGCCACAGAGGCTAAGGGAATAATCTGGTGACAAGACACTTGTTTAATATGTACTGGTCTTGACCTTCATTTTGACACACACACACACACACACACACACACACACACACACACACACACACACACACACACAGTAGGTACCCTGAGTTCAACTAATTTCGGTTTTGTTTTATCTGCAGTAGAGTAGAATCTTGTTCAGGAGAGGGACTGCTTTCTGTAGCTTCATGAGGATTTGCACACATAAACATTAAGTGAGTGCTGAATTTAAATGGAAGTAAATGAAAATGATTTGAAGTAGATAGGACCACCCTGAATGTGGAGGTCTTTAAGAAAGCAAAAGGAAAGAAAAAGAAAGCAAAGCAAAGCAAAAACAAAACAAAACAACAACAGCAAAAAACAAAACAAAACCAAAAACAAAAACAAAAAACAAATCAACCAACCAACCAACCAAACAAACAAACAAACCAATCCTCAAGCATCCTCTATCTTTCTGGAACATGGATCCTGTTTGGATGAATATTCAGCTGAGTTTCTGCACCAATCCATGCTGTTCATCCTGGCCTCATTCTCCTGCCTAGTCAACATAATTGTTAAGATGTGGCCAAATACTCCATGACACGACCTCAGAGCATCTATATAACTAACTACTAGTGTCACTAATGACACTGTGGTAGCTAAGTGATAGGATTTGAATTAGGAGGCCAGAAATCTTGGGTGCAGTCTCAGAAATACTACTAAATCACTGTAGAGCTGGGCTCCCGAGCCTGAGTTATTTCCTCTATGTACTTCTGTACACAGTGATAGTGAGATAATTGGAGAGCTAACAGCATGTCGCTTTATGATCTCATACAGGCTCTGGATCAGTGGTCTGCCATTCTGCCTCCCTATTAAACCTGCCCAGGGAGCTTTAAAAATCACCAGTGTCTTCTCTGACCCGATCAGAGTCTCCGAGGTCTCCAAGCATCACAATGTCTTCTCTGCTTTGCCAAGTCACTCCCTAAAGTAGCCATAACTGAAAACTTGTGCACTAGATGAAGGTTTCTCAGACTTGATTGTGCATACAGCACAACTGGGTATCTTTGTGGTCTACTTGCACTGATCTGGAGTGGGGGATTGGAGTCCACATTTCTAACAGGTTCCCAGGTGATATCAAGGCTTCTCCACAAGTCATACTTTAAACATCTAGGCTTGTTTGATTGTGTATGTGTTTAAAAGGATCACTTTTAGGAAGGTCACTTCACTACATGCTGCTAAAAAGGAACCTCTGAGATCAGGGTGCTACTCATACTTCAGATTCTGGGGAATACCAAAAGATGTCAAGGAAAACATCAGCAGAATAAATTCTCCAAAGGCAATCAAGGAAATGGATAGCAATAGAGCTACCAATGGAAAGAGGTGCTTAAGAGAGAGTGGTATGCTATCTGTGCCCTTAGGAACACTGGGCATAGTGGTTTGAATGAAAATGGCTCCCATAAGCTCATAGGGAGTGCACTATTAGGAGGTGTTGCCTTGTTGGAGTAGGTGTGGCTTTGTTGGAGGGAGTGTGTCACTGGGGTGGGTTTTGAGGTTTCAGAAGCTCAAACCAGGCCCAGGGTCATTCTCTTTTCCTGCTGCCTTCAGATCCATATGTAGAACACTCAGTTCCTTCTCTAAGCACCATGTCTGCCTATATCCACTATGTTTCCTGTCATGATGTTAATGGACTAAACCTCTGAGCCAGCCCCAGTTAAATGTTTTCCTTTATAAGAGTTGCTATGGCCACAGTGTCTCTTCATAGCAATCAAATTTCTAACTATGGGACTGGATAAAAGTTAACTCGAGACTGTAAGTGACTAAGTGGCATGCAGGCCACCACACCACAATACTTTAAGTTCCAGAGTTCCTAGTACCTCAAACCATCCAAGGCCATGTCTGAGTTAATCCAGGCTACACTATTGGAAGAACCATTGTAGCAATCACTTTACTAAATGACACTCAATCCAAACCCCCAAGTTTTACAAAATCCCTTTGTCTTGGAAAGGTCACAACAATTTAGTTACTTTAGCTTACCTTCAGGTAGGTTCTGAAAATAGGTAACATAAAGGCAATATTGGAGGGATGGATACATGTGTACTGTCCTTATTATATTGTTCCCCATCCCACACGTATAAGACACTGCTGCGCATATTCAGAATGGCTCCCCCACCCCTAGTCAAGCCTCTCTGGATAGGCCCTCACAGACACAACAAGAAATGTGATTTGCTAGGGCGATAGTAGCACACTCCTTTAATCCTGGCCCTCGGGAGGCAAAGGCAGGTGGATTTCTGTGAGTTTGAGCCAGCCTAGTCTACACACCAGGACAGCCAAGAATACACACAGAGAAACCCTGTCTCAAAAAATAGTGTGATTTATTAGTCTCCCAGGTACTTCTCAATCCAATCAAGGTGACCTCAAGATTAAGGACCAGAACTAAATAGACAATTCTCAATAGAGGAATCTAAAATGGCTGAAAGACACATAAGAAAGTGTTCAAAATCCTTAGCCATCAGGGAAATACAAATCAAAATGCAAAAAAAAAATATGGAATCTTGAAATTCGAAGGCAAATGGATGGAACTAGAAGAAACCATTCCAAGCGAGGTAGCCCAGTCACAAAAAGACAAACATGATATGTACTCACTCATTTGTGGATTTTAGACATGGAATAAAGGATTACCAGCCTACAATTCACACTGCCAGAGAAGCTAGTAAAAAAGGAGGACCCTAAAAGAGACATACATGGTCCCTTGGAGAAGCAGAAAGGGACAAGATCTCCTGAGTAAATTGGGAGCATGGGGAGAGAGGAGAGGGAACTAGGAGAATGAGAAGGGGAGAAGAGGAGGGGTGAGGAAGACATGATGGGGCAGGGAGGTTGAGTTGAGGGAAGAACAGAAGAGAGCAAAATAAGAGTAATACAATACAGTGAGACATTATAAGTTTAAGGAGAAATCAGGCACTAGGGAAATGTCTGGAGAGCTAGAAAGATGACTCCAACTAACAATCTAAGCAACAGAGGAGAGGCTACCTTAAATGTCCTCTCCTGATAATGAGATTGGTGACTAATTCATATGACATCGTATAGCCTTCATCCAACAGCTTGTGGAAGTAGAAGCAGACACCCACAGCTAAACCTTGAACTGAACTGGAATCCAATTGCAGAGAAGGAGGACTGATGAGCAAAGGGGTCCACACCAGGCTAGTGAAACCCACAGAAACAGCTGACCTGAACAAGGGAGAGCTCTTGGTCCCCAGACTGATAGCTGGGAAACCAGCATGGGACTGATCCAGACCCCCTGAATGTGGGTGTCAGTGAGGAGACCTTGGAAGTCTATGGGATCTCTTGTAATGGATCAGTACTTATCCCTAGCATAGGAATGGACTTTGGGAACCCATCCCACATGGAGTGATACTCCCTGAGCCTACATACAAGGGGGTTGGCCTAGGCCCTATCCCAAAGAATAAGACAGACTTTGAAGACTCCCCCATGGAAGGCTTCACCCTCCCTTGGGAGCAGAAAGGGTATGGGATAGGTAGGGTGTTATTTGGAGGGGGGGCAGGGAAGGAGGGGAGGGAAAGGGACCTGGGATTGACATGTAAAATAATTTTCTTTCTAATTAAAATAAAAAGATTAAGGACCACAGTAAACTCTCCTTCAGTCTTGTAAGACAGAAACCTATCATCTTGCATTAGAATAAATAGATCAATGTTTTAAAGACCTAGAATATGAGTTCAAGTCTAGGTCAGTTATTGCTTCAGGTACCAGGTGTACACATATATAAATTTGCACAGTCATAGGGAACTACAGAGGGAGGGAGGGCTGGACAGATAGAAACAGAGAAAAACCAAGGAAGTGAAAGCAAAAGTACATACTGAAGGGAGAGAGAGAGAGGTAGGGAAGGAAGGAGGGAGGGAGGGTCAAGATTGTGTGATGGAAAGAACATTTTTGTTTGTTTGAAGAGACATGAGCAAAACTGGAATGTGTTGGTCAGTTGTAAATAGGAGGCGGCTGTACCAATCCAACAGACTTATTAGAGACAGGGAATCCCTCAGGTAGGTAGGGACAAGGTTCTGCAGATTAGAATTTCTGGGGGAAATGCTAGGAGGAAGTGGGAGGCTAGCAGAAAGTTGGGACAGCTTAAGTTTTTATTTCAACACACATCTGAATACTAGCCTTTATGCCCAAGTGCTGGACAGGTGTGTGAAGACCAAGTATCCACAAGAACAGATCCAGACCCATATTCAGAATAGTGGAACCTGGAATCTGTTTAAGGCTAAAGTAGCCTATTTAGGGGCTGGTAAGATGGCTTAGAATGTAAAGGAAATTCATGCCAGGCTAGGGACCTGAGTTCAATCCTTGTAGCACAAGTAAAGGTGGAAAGAGAACTGACTCTACACCGTTGTTCTCTGATCTCCATGCACACATGTGT
Organism: Cricetulus griseus; assembly: GCF_003668045.3. Classification (NCBI taxonomy): domain Eukaryota; kingdom Metazoa; phylum Chordata; class Mammalia; order Rodentia; family Cricetidae; genus Cricetulus; species Cricetulus griseus. The sequence continues at coordinate 95,132,648 of NC_048600.1, forward strand.
GGAATGCATGCCCACATGCACACATCATGTACACACAGTAATAGCTCTTTAAATAGTTACAAGAGCTTGTTCTGAAACCATTTAAAGGAGATAACACTTTGCACAATTTGAGAAGGCATTGGGATCCACTGAAGGACAGTGACCATACTACAAAGACCAACTTGCAGGGGAAGAACCTCATACAAAAATTTTTTGAGTGGTAATTCCAAGTGTTTTCACTGTCATCCCAAGAAATGATTGTGAAGATCTCACATGACCTGTGGCTTAAATAGAAAACCACAACCATCTGTGATCAGAGACTTGTGCCATGCATGTGTACAGTTCTCAGGCAACTCAGGGGACTGTAAACCATAAAAGAGACTGCAGTATTATGGACCTCGCAAGTTAAACTTTAAACCTAACAGCAAACAAGTATAGCCTGAAGCAGGAAGAGGTGGCTGCCCTGTTCTACCCTCATCTGTGACTTCTAGCCTGGCCATTACCCTTTTGGAAAGCTGTTGGTAGCATGGAGCCATGAGTACTGTGTATTGACAGGTGATGGGTTGTCTGTGGAAGATGAATCAGACTTGGAGGAAAAGATCTCAGGGGAACACTAGTGTGAATGAGAGGATTTCAGAGAGATATATTTGGATTTGATGGGAAAAAGATGTTTGAAACAGACTTGAGATGTTCACCTATGGAGTTGCCTGGAAAGCAGAGCATCCCACTGGTGCTCAGTAGTGAAAACAAAGAGATCCTCAACCTGTATAGATCTTTTGCCATGGACTTAGAAATGTAGTCCTTTCCTACTCAATGACCATCTGTAGTGATTTCCTCTTTTGACCTGCTGCCTGTCTTCCCAGTGGGATATAAATTCCATGAAAGCAAGGACTTTGGTTTATTTGCTTTGGTGTCCCAAGAATCTGGAACAGTGGCAAGTGCATGGGAAGCAGCCAGTGAATATCACAAGAAAGAAGAATAAATTAGAAGGTCCAGGAAGAGACTTGATTGTGTTTGAAAGGCTGATCTTAAAATCGGCTTTCAAACCTTTAACTCAAATTTATGCCTTCCTTGAATAACACCTCACATGGGACCCCAATACATAAAATGGATGAATGTGATGTTTTAATAGTGTACATTTAATCATAGGTCTCAATGTAAAACATTTATTTCTGTTTGTAATAAAAAGACTCACTGAGAACTATGAAATTGTTTTGATAAACATGATAAAACTTTGAAATCAAGGCTGCTAGGAGACCCAGACTATGATTTATTCTTCCATTTCCTTTCACTTGCAGAGCACTGGGAAAGCTCAGATTCATGCAGAAAAGTAGTTGCAAATGATACCAGCCTCATAGCTCATCTGGCAATCTCAGGATAATTCTTCAATTAAACTGATGCAGAAGCCTGCAAAGGGAGTAGTTGGAAAATTGAGCTTGAAAGTTGAACCTCTTACTGTCTGTAACCATGGGTTGTGCCTTTTCCTGCACATTCAGAACTCAGACAAGAAGAGGCGAGGCTCCCCATAAGTGCCAGCACTGTTTTGATGTATGACATTATCGAGGCTCTGACGAGTTATACATCCGGTGATAATTGCACAAGCAGCCATTAGGCCACGATGGAGTCAAGCATCTTCTCCTTGCCTGACTCTTAATTGAACATAAGACTGTGTTTCCATGCTGGGGAACTGCATAATTTTATAGACACAGCTTCTCAGTCACAAATTTATCTTTTTTTTTTAATCACTGAAAAGACAAAACCTTCATGGCCAATGATTCGTTTCCAGTATGTTCTACATAGAGTTCTGGGAATTGCCTAAAGTGTCCTGGCAATGCCATTTGATGTATTGGTGGCTAAAGTTTGGTACTGGTGCATAGTATGTTATATGGTGTTCTTTCAAATGACAATAACTAATGGAATACATTACCATACATTTTCCAGCCCCTGCTTGATTATTTTTTGTTAGTGTCTGGAGCTAGGGAGATGATGGCTTAGTGCTCTACACAAGCTTGAAGACTTACTTTGGAAGCCCAAAACCTATGTAAATGTTGGGTGGGCATGGTGGCCAGCCTGTCATCCTGGGCTATGATGTCAGGGATACCTGCAGCTAGATAGCTAGACCAGACATAGCACTCAGTGGAGAGGCTCTGCCTTGATGAATAAGATGGAGAGAGATTGGGAAAGACTACTTACATCAGTATCAGACCTTCAAATGCTTGCACACACATATGCTTGTAATCCCACACACCTGTACACACATATGTGTTCACACACATATGAACATCTGTAAGTACCTCTATGCCTACCACACATACATGTCCATAAAAATTTTTGCTGGCTTTGTGAATGGACTTAAATGTTATAAACAAAGCCAAATAGGAGTTCCTTATGATCTTGAGATTTCCAGACTGAAGGAGTTAAAACTGTAACCTTCAAGACATTTGGGTAGGACCATGTAGACAGTAGCAGGGAAGGTGATAACATGGGATGTTCCTACCTATGGTTTTCACGTGAACCAGGCACCCAACTGAATGGCCATAACCTCTAGAGTCCCATATGTAACATTACAAGGTGACAAAGGTGCTTCTGCCCCAGTGAAGAAGACAGATGTTAGTAAACATCTAGGGAAAGCAGTCATCAGAGATGGCATACATATATCCCTCAAGCCTTCATTTCAGAGATGACAATGACTCTCATTTCTGGAAGCCACCTAAGGAAGAGACAGATGCGTGATCTCATTTAAGGAATGATCTAGTTGTCAAACAAAGGCATCATTCTATTATTTGTATCAATGATTATATCAGATTTTAAGTTATTAACATTTATTGTCTAGTTACCTCTGTGCTAGATATTTTAGTAACAGAATTTTATAAATTGTCTCTACCCTTTAGAGTAATTTCAAAATTCCTGTATTTTAGTAATTTCATTTCACAGGTGGGGAAGCTGAGGCACATGGATGTATTAAATAGCTGGGCTAAAGCCATGTGGTTAACATGTAGTAAAGCCATAAATCAGACATACACTGAGCTCCAAAGTCATACTGCTTATTGCCAGTGGAAGAACCTAGGATTAGGAGATGAGGGGTTCAGTTGTAGGATACACTGTCTCCAAAAGCCAAGTAGGTGCTATGTCATTGGTATTCAATTGTCTTATTTGAATTGCACCTAATTCTACTTACAGATGTTCAGCAAGATTTCATCTTAGCCTACAGTGACACCATTTTCCTTTTCTTGGAAATGTCTCATCAAGTTTGTCATTTATGCTAGGAGGGAAGCAGATAACTCCCCACCATTTTGCTTCACAACTAATACTACCAGAATGGGTTTGCGTAGTTGAATGAAACATACAACTGTAATGTGGCATTGAGCTTCAAGATATGTAGTGGGTGGGGAAAAATGAGCCCTGAATCAATGAGGTAATATAGTCTGTGGCAAGAACAGACATTAGGCAGCACACAATAGCTCTGTCAGTTAAGTGCTGTGTGGCCCAGACTCTTTAATCTCGCTTTTCTCAACTGAGAAATGTTAGCAGTTTTCCTTATAGGCTTTCTGGGATAAAGAGATGGTCAGACATTAAATGGCTTGACTCTGCATATGTTTGAATACTACTCTTCACTTTTTCCATATGATCTATGCATACAATCCAAATGATTTCATATATAAAAATAAAACTAGGTAGATATTTCCTCAAAAGTTGTGATAAGGAGTTGGAATTTCTGACAAATGATCTGTGGTTATTTGGTGATACCTGCGTGCTATCTCCTTGGCTGGCTGCCTCAAGTCCTGCCCAAACTCCTTGCAGATCTTAGCTGTTAGCTGGAATGAACTTCTTCCTTGTAGACTTCCTTTCACACCTTTTGAATTGGAAGAACTTTAGAGAAGTCACACACAGATCAACTATCCATGTTATTTTCTGCATGATAGATGTGTTGTCTAAGATCTCCAAAGACAGGCGCAACTTAAAGGAGAGAACCCTGGAGAGAGACAAATAACTAAATTTGGAGTTGAGCAAGCAACTCTGTTCCCAGGGGGCATGAATTTTTAAGAAAACTTCTGGTGCTGTGACTCCTATCACAGGCCAAATAGGTAATAGATTCTGGAAAAGATCCACTATTCCTGGATAGGGTCTATAGGAGGAAGCCAAGAATGTGACCCTCAATACCAGCCATAGGCCCAGTGCTGGAGTTTAGCTGAAATGCAAGCCTGAGTCCACCAGTGGTCAGTGCCTACTAGCTCCACCTCCTGGTTCTGCTGGGAATGAACATAGTGAGCTATTTGCCCTCCTCAGGTATGGGTGTTTTGGAGGCCTCACTAATAGCTCTGATTGCCAAGCCCTTGGTGGTTGGTTTAGTTCTGTTTAATCTCACTCATGTACAAAGAGTGGGATGGGAAAGGATGAATGAGCTTGTTCTAAATTCAGCAGGTAAATTAAAGATGTGTATGATGCCAGCCCATCATAAAGAATATTTTTCTGTCAGTGTAACTGACATTTCCAATCCTACTGCTTTGAATGTGGGATCTTTGCTGTTAAACACACATGCGCATCACCCACATACAACAACATTGTGGAATCTTTGCACATCCCAAACCTGTGAGCAGACAGATTGCCAGTGGCAACCTCTTGCACCCAGCTAGTTTCCTAGGACCTAATTCTCCAAAGCAGAGGTCAGAGAACCAGGCAGTATAATTGCCCAAACTTAACAGTGTTATCTCTTCCACCGCACAATTTCATCTCTGTGAGGTCAGCCCACATACCTTTCTCTGGGTCTTAGCAAAGTCTTGTGTCTCCCAGGAGAGCCTTCCGGGAGGCTGCAGGAAAGAGTCCCCAAGTTCCACCAAGACACATCTAAACCAGACATCTGGAGATCTGAAACATCTCCAGTGCTCTCTTCATATCTTCTCCCAGAGACAGAGACCCCTGCGGGACATCTGAGGCAGACAGAGGAGCCTCAAATGACAAAGTAAGTATCTATTAGCTTCATGTTCTCTCAGTGACATGCATTCTGGGAAAATTTGCATGCTGTTCCTACGGCTCAGTCTTTCCATTTACAGAATAGGGGTAGTAACTGTGCCTCCTCTGCCCAGCTCAGCTCTGCAGCTAGCTCCCTGTCTCAAGTCTACCATTCCTGGACTATGGACCCTATAGACATCCTTACTACTTCCCCTCATCCAGCTGACTAGACTCTATTTCTTGCTCTGTTCCTACATCTTCATTCCTCTTTCTGCTTATTGCTAGGTACATATTAATCCTAGACATGAGACTGGCCTATTTCTGGCAATACCTAGTACACTATATGCCCCCAGCTTGCAATGGGAAGTTGGAGCCAGTTTACCTTCCCATTATTCAACATTGCTTGAGCATCTCAGTGTACCTGAGCAGAGAGGAGACTGGGTGTCCATGGCATCCAAGGTAGCCCAGTAGGTGTTCTCACTCAGGGAAGCAGGGGAACAGAGCCCAGTGTCATGGAGTCTGGGGAGGCTCCACAGAGGGAGGAGGAGGAGCAGACACCAGTGGGAAAGGGGAGTGGTGGTGGTGAGTGCCGGAAGCTCTTCAGAAAGAAGAGCTTGCTAATACAAACATATGGGAGAAAATGGGAGCTTGGTCTATTCCGGGTACCATGTGAGGTACATGTACTGAAAGCTTTTGACAAAACAGGCCATGAACTTGGAGCAGAGAGACGTGCTTGGAGCCTTCCAGCAGTCAGACTACAGTGGGCAGATTGGTGCCTATACGGCTGACTTCAGAACCCTGGTTCTTTCCACTCCACACTTGGTCATTTCCAGAGGTGGTAGGCAATAGCACTCCAGGAAATGTTGCTGCAACGAAGCAGATGTCAGTGTGACCTTGGCCAGAAAATCTATTCAGCTGGAAAAGAGATCCACTTAGGGTGTAGGGGACATTTCTAAAGGAGATCAGGTCCAAGGAAGCAGTGAGGTTTGTCATCTGTCACCAAGTCACTAACAACGATTCTACAAGGTGAGCAGCCTGAGGGCCTTGTGGGATGGTGCTCCTCATTCCTTCTTACAAGCTAAGCTGCTGAGGTCCTCTCCTCCTTCCCCTTCCTCCTTCTCCTCCCTCAGCTTTCCTCCCTCCTCCCTCTCCCCCTGTCCTTCTCCCTGTTCTCTGCTCTCTTAATGCTAAGCACTACTCAGGAGAGGTGGGGCTGTCAGCTGCGGTGAGGGAGGATGTATGACCTAGAAGCTATAGAGGAGGGATGCTGAGACACTGTCCCCTCCCCAGCTTTAGGGGCTCTGGCACCCTTGGGACCTATCTCTGATCCTTTTATCTGGATATTTACAGAACATTCTGGGAGCTGATTTGCCTCATGATATTATAAAAGAGAAGAATTAACACTGTCAGCATTTCAGGTACTCGGTAATTCCTAACTGTCGGCTCCCCAAGGCATTCCAGGCAGCAGCTGGCAGGTGAGAGTGAGAAAGTGGAGGAAGGCAGGGGGGCTCCAGCCCAGAGCACACACATTAGCAGGCCAGACTCCCAGTTCTCAGGGGCTCCACTGAGCAAAGTCAGAAAACCCAGGAAGGGAAAGTGAGAGAGAAAAGCAATGTTGACCAACATCTTCTGTGCACATTATCTTTTCCATCCTGTGATAGGTGGGTACGGCCTGATTCTACAGCTAAGGAAATTGAGGCTCAAGGGATGCTAATTTATTTGTTAGAGTAACACATGGAGGAAGAGGGAAATCCTGCACTGATGTTTCAGAAAAGTCAGCCTAATTTTCACAGCGAGTTGTTACTTTGAGGCATAACCTGGGTCCTGCATTCTTCTCTAATGAATATCTGTATGTGTGATGAATATACCCTTCAGAAGCAGGTATTCAGATCTGACTCTTAGCCAGATCCTGAGCTTGCCTATGATTACTGGGAGAACCACAGGAAAGACAGACCCAGAGAGCAGACAGGACAGTAGGATATGGGGTGGGAGTGGATTACCATTGGTGACACTTCCTGGGCTCTAGAGCTTTGATCCTCACAAGACCCCAGTGGGGTGCTCAGATCATTATGCCTATCTGTGGGTGAGGCACTGAGGGATGGATCTGAGTGGCTACCTAACTGCTCAAGATCAGATGCCTGGTAGGTAACACAGGACCCAAGCCAAGGTCTATCTGACATATCTTTTCTCTTAAATTCATATGTGTTGCCTCCCAATTGGTTCAGAGTTGGTTGGGAGTCAATGAACTCTTTCAAGGGAGGAGATCTTGGCCCCATGGAGACATTGATAAAGAATCAATCAAGTAAAGAAAGTGGTACTGCAAACATTCTGCAAGACAGCTTCCTAGGCTGGCCAAGAGGAAGAGCAATTTCTAAGTTTAGAGGAGCAAGCAGGACCCAAGCATGCAAACCTTTTCCATCTACAAAAAAAAGTTGAGATTCTGTGTTGATAGCAGTAAGTTTCCTGGAAGAACTTCATTTAAAAGAGAGAGAGATAGTCCTATTTGCATTTTGCTGCAGCATGGATTGGATTTGAGGCAAAGCTGGAGGCTGAGAAATCAGTGAATGCTGTTACAGACATGGGCCATTAATTACAAAAGCAGAAGCCACAGGGACACAGGGTGTTTTCTGAGTTCTGATATGTTGAAGGTTTGCTGTTTCTTGTGTGAAACACGTCCTGAGAAATGCAGATGTGATTGTCACCTTATTGAAGTTTACTTCCTAACTGTGCCTATCACTTTGCCATTGTGATTCTCTTCAGGAGCTCCACAAAAGCAGGGATTGGGGCACACCGGGGTCTGGGAATCTGTTTGAGGCTGAAAAGGCTTGGCAGGGGCATCACAGCCGTGCATTCAGGCAGATGGGCTGTAAGGTAGTCATTTCTCCTCATTAAACCATATAGTCACAAAAATTCAGTCAAAAGCAGAATCAAGATTGAGATGCAGTGCCCTGGACCAAAGGATGCCGACACTACATCCTCCATTTGCTGCTGCCTCCCTAACCTGCAGAAAGCTGGTAAATGGATCCCATTTTTCTCCATGTTTAGTTCTTCTGAATAAATTTCCTTAAGCCTCTGGCGGCAATTACCACTTGTCTGCTGGCAAGTACCAGCCGATGACAAAGGGAGAGAACAATAGCAAATAGATATTAAGAGGAGAACTTGAAAACAGTTGATCTGCTTAGTTTGACAGGCTGTTGTTGGATTTCGTTTAGGGGGTGGTGTTTTGTGGGCATGTTTCCTCTAGGCTGTGATGGGAGGATGCATACATAATAGAGTCATATTTTCTGCAGGTAAAATTGTTGTTGGCTCCTTGGACCAAATGGAATCTATCAACGGTACCAGGTTTGCATTGAGCCCTAGGCATCTAGCACTGCTCTGGGCATGAGGAGTCATAATTTCCTGTTCAGGTCATTGGGTCAGTATTTCTCGGTGTCTGTGGCATGCAGCCAGTGTCAGTCATTACTGGAGAAATGTGGGTAAAGGAGACCCAGGAAAGATCCCCAGAGCAGGAATTAAGAGATAGGGTTATAATTTTGCCATTTACCACATGACCTTGGACCTCATGTTTCTCATCTCTGAAGGCAGAGAGCTCCAAAGGGGTGGGGTGTGCAGAAGAAACCATTTCAAAGCCCTCTTCTAGCCTGGTCCTACGGAATGAGGCCAGCAACCAACAGGTCCCCAGTTCCCAAGGCGAAGATCTCTTAAGAGAAGCTCTGGCAGAAGGGGAGGGGGCCCTCTGAGGAGGAGGAGAGCTTTCTCCTGTTGCTCCTCAAGAGGACTGGGTTATGTGTCAGAGATGGTGCTACAACAGTTCTGGGAAGAGAAGCAGGGGAGAGTGAGCTTTGCTGACTGTTAGGGACAGAACAGGGCTCCCAGGGTGACAGGGAAGGGCTCCCAGGGTGACAGGGAAGGACTCCTTTGTCCAACTCAGTTACTGATTTCAAAACAAATGAACAGCTATGACCAAAAGTGGTCTTTCCCATTAGCCTTTGCTTCTGCCTAATTTAGCAGCAAAAGGCCAAGGATCTGTCTGGGGGCCTTAATCCAAATTCCATACATGGCCTGTTTGTGATGGGAAGGAGCTCTAGCCCTTGTAGGGAGGAGTTCAACCCACCCTGCGTTCTACTCACGAGATATCACACCCTGTTGTGATAACCAAAACTGTTCCTAGACATTGCTGTATGTCCCCAGGCACCCAAGTCACCTACATTTGAGAAACGCTGCTGCCACTGGGCCACTAGACTTTCAGTACAGCCAGTTTTGTTTCTTTCCCAAGTGGGATCATGCTTTGATTTTCTTGGTGCAGAGACTTGGAAGGAGAAGGCCTGGCTCTGTTTTCATGCTCAGATTTGGAGTGTCTATCACTCTCGGTGCTCAGGAGGAAGGCCAAACAAGGAGCTGGATGAAAAGGACCACTCCAGAGTCAGCTCAGTCTCTGTGCTGGGATGCATGCTTCATATGGGACAGTATCAGTAGCCTGCACTCATTGCCTCAGAACTGGCCCAAATCAACCCCCCCCCCGCCCTTCTGCTGAGCACCAGGGAAAGAGAAGATGCTGTTTATCCAGGAGGTTGCACAGAGAAGGGTTCAGTATCTATCTATCATCAAGTAAGGGTGTTGTCTAGTAATGAAAGCAGTTAGGACTCTGCTTGCTTCCAGAAAAGCAATGCAGCCCTTTGTCAAGGCACATTACTCCTGGGATCTTTTAGCTATGTGAGGCTATGGAAATGAATGGCAAAGGAAATTTTCTTTATCACCAAGCTTCTCCATTAGCCTTTTGGTAGCTAGCCTATGCCCCTTTCTGGTGGGGATCAGAAGTGTTAATGGACGACAATTTCACTCAGGTCTTTTCTACAAGGTGAAGTTTCTATAACCCTCACTGAGACATGCCCCCGAGACGGGTCTTATTCCATAGCCTAAATTCTGCTCTGAGATGTAAGCAAATCCATGCTCCGTGGTTACCTGGTAACTAAGGTGCCTATGTGGGAAGTGAGGTGTTTTAAGCTGGGGTCACAGACTTCCATGAAATTGCACACCATTCATCGTGTAGGTGAGAATGAGTATTTCTGTGAAGAAATGCTCCTGGCTTTTATTAACTCACAAAACTGTCTGTGATGAGAGATAAATGGAGGTTTAATCCCCTCCATTAAGGGCAGCAATAGGATGGGATCATTCATAATGTTCAGGTTGGTAAGTCCCCAGGGCAGGACTTATCCATGCATGTATCCTGAGGCTCTAGCCCCAAGACTGATATAGTATTGATATGCACAAGTGCTTGCTTACTGGAACAAGCCAGAGAATTCACCAATAAGGTAACTATACTGGTGCCAAGAGCCAAGGTTCTGACCCTCTCTTTGCTGTCATGAGGGTACAAGACCTGACACTGGAGATTCTCTAGTCCTCAGTTCCTCAACTCGAATGCATCTTTGCAGGTCTCCTCATTATGACTGCATGAATCTGCCACTAAGAAAATTGTGGTATTTGACATTAGTGTAGAAATCTAAAGTTTTTTTGTTTGTTTTTTGTTTTTTGTTTTTTTCCCGAAACAGGGTTTCTCTGTGTAGCTTTGGAGCCTATCCTGGCACTCGCTCTGGAGACCAAGCTGTCCTTGAACTCACAGAGATCTGCCTGCCTCTGCCTCCCAAGTGCTGGGATTAAAGGCGTGTGCCACCAAGGCCTGCCTAAATCTAAAGATCTTGATTTGACTGAGTAAACTGAACAGAGGTTTATCCTGGTAAAACATTTCTAATTTGTAAACTGTTTGCTCTGGTAAATATCTATTGCTTGGGAAACAGGGTAAGATCAAGGTGTGTTTCTTCAGTAGTTAATAGTCTATTCTTGGCTCCAGCTGAGTGGTGGATGAGTGAGCCTGTCTGCTCTTGCGCTATGGGTGGGTATACTTAGTAGTCAACATGTCTACACATGTGCATATGTGATGAGAGAATGTAGCAGACATGTGTGGATACTGTAGTATTTGTGGAATGTGCCTTTTCCTGCCCCTGCATGTGTATCTGTGTGCACATGCCTGCCATGGGGCATGCTAAGAACTGATTTGTTTGAATAGTCAATAAAATATATTTGGTGTTTATGTGCATCCATGATAAATGTGTTTATGTGGGGAATTCATATGAGTTCATATGTCTTCCAGTAAGGATAAGGGTCTATGAATCATACTTGAGAATTCCCTGAAAGCAAGGAACTATAGTCTGAGATGAAGCTACAGAGAAGCAGAACCACAGCCTTCTCTGGCCTGCAAATGTGCCAACCTGCAGAACCTGGAGTGTGTCGCCTGTGGACTGTCCTAATGATGTGTGAGCACAGTGAATCAGCTGGGGCTGAGATCTGGGGGACTCTGTCACACTCATGGCCAATTCACATTTGTCACTTTCCCGGTGAGCTTTCTGATTAGGGTTGTCCCTCCTTGTGGGAGTGTGTGGCAGCTTGTGGTTGTTACTCTCAAGAAGACATTTGCTGTCTCCATGGCTGGATGGGATTGCTATTTCTGCAATTCTCTCTGTCTCTGGGCATGGGCAGAAAGGGGAGAAAACTCTGAGTCAGGTTCCTGTGGAGAAGACAGTTGAGTTCACAAACTCCACAGGCAACATGGGAAATTTTTCTGAGATGGTTGGGGAGGATGGAGGAGATGAAGACAGCAGAGAGTCTGGACACTTCGTGTATACCTAATAGAAAAGCTGAGCTGCTTGGGGAAAGTGAATGGACTGACATGAGGGAGGAGGGGAGAGGTATGTAAGTGAGCATCACTTGCCCATGCTGAAGCAAGAACAAAAAAACTGGAACTGAAGATCCCAGTTTATCCCCAACCAGCTGTATGACCCGTAGCCATCGTTCTGCCCATTAAGGTGCCTCTCAGGAATCTTCCACAGATGTTGAAGATGACCTCACAGTCTGAGATTTGAGTTAGTTAGTTTTTAAATAGAGTAAAAGTGTAAGTATTGAGTCCCATAAGTTTAGTTCCTGAATAGATGTGCATGATTGTAGAGGAGGGAATTTGCTTTCTAGAGACACATGTAAATCCGGGGTTAATAATTCTAGAACCCTACCTGGTTGTTTTGATGATTAAATTAAAACATTGTGCAAAATGGCTGAAAATTTACAGCTATGATGATGATGCCTTGCTTCTGAAACACCTCTCTGCATTATTGTAGATGGGTGAAGTAAAATCCCATGTGATGATGATTATGGCAGTTGTGATGACAATGATGGTGGTGGTGGTGGTCGTAATGGTGTAGATGGATGTGGGGGGCAGCTGGGGTAGTACTGCTTGTTTCTTTTTTGTTTTGTTTTAAAGATTTATTTATTATGTATACAGTGTTCTGTCTGCATGAGTCCCTGCAGGCCTGAAGAGGGCACCAGATCTCATTACAGATGGTTGTGAGCCACCATGTGGTTGCTGGGAATTGAACTCAGGATCTCTGGAAGAGCAGCCAGTGCTCTTAACCTCTGAGCCATCTCTCCAGCCCCGTACTGCATGTTTCTTGATGCATCTTTAAAACTATATCTCTTTTTTTCTGTTGCCTCACCGAAAGCAGAAGATGGAAGGTAACAATGAAGTCTTAAACTTCAAATCTCTTGCAGATGGCCTTGGAATGGCTGACTCTACCAACTCCTCATCATATAGGCAGTATCCAGATAGGTCTCACACTACAATTGATTCATTTAGTGCAATCTACTTGCTTGTGATGTATAATAGTTATACTAGGTCCTGGTTACTCAGAAGTATAAACATTATTAGGCCCTTGTTCCTGAGAAGCTCTTAGTCTAAAATAAGGTGTAACAGTGAAGAGGAAGAAGAGGAAGGTGAGGAGGAGGATGAAGAAGACTCACAGACCTGCAGCAGGTGAGTAAGGTCCTGAAAGGTGCTCGGGTAACTTCCTTAGTGAGTTGTCCTGGGAGAACTCTGAGCTCTGGTTCTCCATGGATTTTCTATAGTAGGTGGGGTACACAGTCCTTTATCTGTCCTCAGCACCTACCATTATTCCTACTACCATCCTGATTTTGCTTCCTCTATGGGTTGGGTCACCTATTGAGAGGTATCTGGGCCACAACTTCCCATATATATATATATCAATGCAATGAACCTATGTAGGGGTAAAGCAAACATCTACCTATGAACACAGGAACCGCAGTTAGGAAACATACGCCTCAAGGGTTGCCATCTTCTGCAAGAGATACCAACACCAGCTTGCTCTTTACCCCTCTGCATGGCTTCCCAGCAGGATTTAGACTGCTGGTTGGGGAGAAATGGCTAATGAGGAGTTCTGTGCTGCAGGCCCAGGAGTAATTCCCTCTGTGCTCTCAACGACAGATAGGAATTTTGCTCATTTCAAAGACCTCATTAACGCGGAGGTTGGTGGGAGCAGCTTCACAGCTGATTTATCTCCAGGAATAAAAGACAGCCCGAGTGCCCCGTGAGCAGCCAGGAGCCATTTGCTCTGATGGTATCTCATCTCTTCTCACCTCCCAGGTTCCTGTGATGGCCTATAGTCAGAGTGAAGTAGCCTTGGAGACCTTTCCCAAGTGCTTGAATTATGCAAGAGCAGAGTCTGCACCTGAGACCCTCTGGCACTTTCTGAGAGCTTCTGTGAACAGCACACATCCAAACTGGTCTCATTCAAGTCTGTTACAGTGTGAACAGGAAATATCCCCCACTGGAAAATGATTGGTGCTGAGGGTGCTGAATGGATCAATGGATAAAGTCTTTGATGAAGTCATCGGATGATGGCATTACTGGGAGTCAGAGAAAAGTAGGCAGTAGGACTTAGCCAGAGGAAGTAGGACACTCAGGCCATATACTTGGGATACATCTCATCCTAGCTCCTTTCTGTGCTTCTCTATTTGCTTCTGACATGTCAAGAAATGTGGAACAGCCTCTTCCATACATCCTCAAAATCATAGGTTTTTGCCTAAGTTCATGGAGCAACATAATCATGGGCCAAGTCCTCTGAAACCATGAGCCAAAGTGAGTCTTGGTTTCTGTTGGGTATTTGGTCACAATGATAATTTAAAAAAATATGAACTCACAGGGGCCCATCCTTCAGACCAATACAGATAAGTCAGTGGCAGTTGTGGTACTCACTGAACCCAACCAAGCACAGAAGTAAAGGCACATTGTGGCTATAGGGAGACCTGATTCTGCCACCAATTCAGTGGGTGGAACCTTTGAGCCCCTATGCATCCACATGAGTGGATCATCTCAGAAATTCCTTAAGGTCCCCTCTGGCTCTAACACAAACATGATGCAGACCCTAGGAATGGAGACTGTCATTAGAAAGACAGGCCATATTCACTCATGTAATTGCCAGCCACGGGATAGTCAGTACCTGCCACTCATTGTGCCAAATTCTGGGACTTCAAGGCTGACTGTGTCCAGATGTGTACACATCCCTGATCATTTTAAGTAGCATGGAATAAGAAAGAAGATGTAAAGTAATACAGTTGTGGTCAGATAATTTGGTCTAAATATAAGAAATAAAAGGATGACTAATATAACCAAGGTCAAAGTGTTGTAAAGGAGTACTGTAAAGGAGTAGCTGTAAAGTGTGGCCTTAGTTTCTAGTCATGCCTAGAGCATAGTGAAGTGGATCTCAGTACTCAGTGCTTAGGAGACACTCAACAAATGTGTGTTGAAAGAAAGAGGGAAAGGCAGGAGGCTATGAGGCAGAGGGGATGGAAAATGAAAGGTGACCCAGAAAAAAAAAAAGAGAGACAGCATTGCTGTTTACTTGCTACAAATAAGAAACTAAACCTGGAGCTGAGGTTCAATGGCTCAGACAGATCACACTCAGCAATTGATAGACTACAGGCATGGAGAGGTCTCTGTAAGCCAGGGCCACAACAAGACAGAGTGACTTGAGAACATATTGATTAGAATTCAACAAATCTAAAGAGCTAGAGAGGCTATGACAGAGGACATGGCAACTTTAGGTGGGCAGTTAGAGACAGGTACCACATAGCATTACTCGAGTCTAGGAATAGAAGCCTGGATTGGTGACATCTGGATCTCAGTTTTGATACCCACTGTCTGGGGGACACTGAAGTAGGTCAAGCCTTGCTTTGCCCATTTTTACCATGCAGATCATAGTGCCTACCTTCTAGATATCTGAAGAAGAAATAGGGCATACATGTTGCCATGCATAGTTCCCTATGAATAAATAAGAGACCACCTATCCTCAAAGTAGATGGGACCAGAACAAAATGTCAGGTTGCTGAGACCTCTGGAGCCAGCATCAAACACAAAGAGAATGTAAGATTGATAAGAAGGCCCTTCAGGTTTGGACATTGCCCTCCACCCTGGGATTGAGTCCTCTGAAAATATAGCTAGTGATACAGGCAGAGTCAGGGAGTATAGAGTCCCTTCTTCCTGGTGGTCATAGAGCCTGTCTAGGTGGAGGTGTGACATTTTGGAATGGTGAAAATCTGAGCTGAGTTGGACTCATGGATTTAATTACCTCTTTCAATGGTGAACTTTCACCTGCTATATAAAACATGAAGCTGCTTATGTCTGATCTGGAGCCTATGTGATAGCTAATCTTGGTTGCCACTTGACTGGGTCTGGGAATTAGCTAAAAGACATACTTTTGAGCAGGTCTATAAAGGTATTTCCTAGAAGAAATAATCAAGTAGAAAAGACCTTTTCCCAGAGTAGGCTCTAAGGAGGTCTGAGGGAAAAGTTGCTTTATTGCACCCCTACCTTTGTGTCTTACAGGTGAGTATATCTGTAGTGATGCTGTTGCTGCTACCACCACTATTCTCTGCTGTAATTACAAACCACCATTCTTCAGCCTTCCAACACGGACTGGAGGTAATGACTCTCCAGGAATCCTCCAGGGTTTCAGCATCAGATTGGAACTGTTGAGGCATCCAACATCATAGACTGAGTGACTATCATGCCTGCTCTCATCCTCTCCAGTATGCAGACATCCATTGCTGGACCACCCAACCCAACATGTCAGCAAATCTAATAGATTGTACGACACACACACACACACACACACACACACACACACACAGAGAGAGAGAGAGAGAGAGAGAGAGAGAGAGAGAGATGCAAGCACATGCACACAACTCTCTCTAGAGAATCTTGATGAATACAGCATGAGTTGAGTAATTCCCAGTATGAGGCATTGGCAATAGGTTACAGAGTCTAGTGACACACTGCTTGAGTCTCCCAGGACTTTCTGATGTGCTTAGGTTTCTTATTTGTGTTTCCACATTGTGAATTCACCCTTCCACAGATTGCTACCATGACTTTGTAGGTTAATCTCTCTAGTGGTTCTGTATATGGAAACATCCCTGGTGAAGAAGATGGATTATTCATCCCCTCAGCAGAGGCGATTCTTGTTGTACTCCTATTCTCCATAGATAGGGTACCACCAGACCAAAGAAAGCATGACAAGAGAGAGAAGACAAAATTAGCACAGGAAAGAAATGGAGGGAAGAGAGCGGGCTATACATAATAAGAAATGTGTGACATGTAAATGATCAAAGAAGATCATGATTCTCCAGGCTCAGAGCCATTGAGCTTAAGGGATAGGAAATGGGGAGGCAATAGAACACATGAGATATGCTGCAGGAAGTGGGGATAACTGGGAAGAAAATATATAGGGGGCACACAGAGAGGGGGTAGTAACGAAGGATTATATGTGCACCATATTTGCAGTCCCACGACAATCGCCACTGGGGAATAGAGGGAATGGTGACTAGAATCTTCTATGAGGGTCTGGTGACCCCTTCCCTCCTACCACAAGAGAATGCTAAGATTGTCATTACCATTGTTATAGACCTAATCATCCTCATGCTACTCTGCTAACTTCTTTTTCCACAGCTGTGGACAAGGTCTTCTGTATGTCACCTAAGGTGGCCCACAGTCATGTCACACCTGGGGGAAAGAGCTCCACTGCAATCCTGGGCCAGCAACACTCCCTACTCTGTGTGGGAAACTGGACTCCTATCCTTGAGAATTTACAACCCCAGTCAATGAGGATCTGGCACCCAGACTCACGTGTGTCCCTGGGAGTGAAAAATAGCACAGTTTTTTTGGAACGGATCCAGCACATGCTTGTCAATAGGCATTCAAAAGAGATCTGTCTCTTTGTGCTGCAATAATTCTTTGCCAAGAAAATCATCTAAGATATTAAAAGATAGAGAACCCCTGTAAGCCCAAAGGTGGGTCCCTTTTACATTAGTGTAAGAGTAGAAAATTGAAAATAATGTCAAGGTTAAGCTGTAAGGGAGCATTTATGGAATGTGTGGTACTCCTTCAATAGGACTGAAATTAGTCATTTAAAAACCAGGATAGGGGTAGAGAGATGGCTCAGTAGGCAAAGTGTTTGTCATGCAAGCATGAGGTCCAGAGCTCAATGTCTAGCACCCATATCTGTTGGTCTAGCTAAGTCCAAATTCAGTTAAAGACTGTGTCTCAAGTAAACAACCAAAAGAAAACAAACAAACAAACAAATAATTAAGGTGGAGCAGGATAGAGGAAAACTATCAGTTGACCTCTGACTTCTACATGTGCATTTATGAATGAGCACATCTGCAAATCATACACACACACACACACACACACACACACACACACACACACACACTATTCACACATATACACATACAACAACCCCCACCCCCACACACTCTCAGTGTCAGTATAAAGAGTTTCAATATTTCAGAAATTGTTTAGGGTCCATTATTAAATGAAAACCTCAGGGTTCAAAATGGTTGAAATAATATGTCTATGAAACCATACTTTTTCACCTTAACACAGTCCTTTTCATCTTTCAAAGCAGTCCTGTACAAATCCCTTAATAGGCAAAGACCCTTTAGTAGAAACAGGCACTGATTAAGTACCACATGCTATGATATTTTTATTCAGTTTTAATTTTGCCTACATGCATGTCTGTGCACTACTTGCAGGCCTGATGATGTGGAGATCAGAAGAAAGCATCGAAATCCCTATAACCAGAGTTACAGAAGCTTGTGAGCTGCCATGTAATGCTGGGAACCAAACCCAGGTCCTGTGGAAGAGCAGCCAGTGCTCTTAACTACTGAACCATCTCTCCAGCCTCTATCCATGCCATTTTAAACATAAGGAGACTGAAGTTTGCTGAGGGCTCCCTACCTAATAGAGAACTTGGTTGGCTTGCCCCACAAGCTTACAGAGAGTGACATAATCGTCTCCATGGCCTCAGAGAATGCATTTATTTTCTTTATGTTTGAGGGTGGCTAATAAACTTCAGCCCAGCTCTTCTTTTTCTGCCTGAGAAGAGGGTGAAAGGGTTACCACTGATTGAATTAAAGCAATAATTTCCCGCAATTGCCTTGGTTTGCTCTCCACTGCTGCTTAACTATGCGGCAAGGTTCCTAGTGCTCTTTTGCAATTGATTCTGTGGCCAGATTGCTTTTTGCTGAAGTCTCATGAAATATCCCCTCTTGAGACTCTCAGTGACCACCTCCTCTTATTCAGGCACAAGCAATGTCAAGGCAACCTGGGCATATGGGAGACAGTTGAAACAGCAAGGTGGTATTAGCTACCTGCACAAACCAGTCTCTTCATGACTCTCTGGTCTCTGGGGTGCATGAGCTGCTCAGGAAAGCCTTATATTGAATCTATGTTTAGCTTGGGCCACTCTGCCCCTGCTTCCCCAGACATGCCTCACACACCCTGATTCTTTGCCACTGTTCAAGACTTCCCTTTAGCTAGAGACTTGCCCCCATAGTCTCTGCTCTCAAGAGACCTCAACTTTTCAAGGCCTAGAGAAAACATGGCCTCTTGTGTGACAGTCAGCTGTCCCACCCTACATCCTACAACCACCCTGATACTCCATCTTTCTACTTGTATGTAACACACTGTTACATACAAGTAACATAGCTTTATATCTGAGTCTTTTCTGAAAGACTGGGAACCCCCAGAACCATAGAACAGACAATTCCATTTAACCCTCCCAAGGCATTTCAGTTGTAAATCTCTCAAAATCTGTTTTATAGACCCAAAGACAGGTGGGAATGAGCACTTAGGATAACATAGGCAATAACTGCCAACAGCCATATTTGAACTCACATCTAATCTTGTGTCCTCAGTTTTTCCCATAATGCCCAACCCTACCTTCCACAGCTGATGCAAGTAAGAACTGTCAAGCAAACCCAGAAGATTCCTGAAGTGTCCCCTGTGCATGTACATTAGCAGACTTCTCTGGCAGCCAAGGGGTCACAACCCTGAGGAGAATTATAACCTCCCAGTTTGCAATCACCTGTGAATGTGAACTACCAGGTAGAGAGGGCCAGATGGTCAGTTACTCCCACAAAGACTGACCAGCTTCAAGAATGGGAGAGAGAGGGCATATCAGATGAGCTAGTGTTCTTGTCAAACATGCCAGCTCTTCTCTTTCCTGTGCATCTTTCCTACAACGTTGTCCCTGAGCAAGAGTGCTAACATTTTCTTTGTGCAGGAGTGGTCTACAAATAGCTGAGGACTAGTCCCATGACCTCAAGGAGTCAAAGAATATCTAGGCCAATCAAATTGTCTGCCCCTGAGTACTTGAGCCTAGAGGAGCTGAGTTGTTGAAAGAGGGAAAAGCAATGAATCTTCAGGAGTGTCTGGCTTGGCCATGCTGAAACACAAGCCAGAGAAGCAACAGCAAAGGGATGGCTGGGTGAAGAAGCATGCAGAGTGAGAACCCTGGGATGCTTCTCATCTCTGAATTACAGATGATTCATTTAGCCTTACAGCATCTGTTTAAAGAGTATCTTAAGCTTATGTTCCTTGGAAGGAAGAAAACTTGACTTAAAAACACAAGAAGCCTCAGACAGAAAACCAAGGTTGAGAACCCTATTGCTCTGAGGTACAGACAGCTGTTTGCAGACCCTGGAAAGGTCCTTAAAGACTTACCACCCAGCCGTGGACATGGAGCTCTAGGTTCCCTCCTGGCCTATGGTGATCTACTTTTTCACGATTACTGGAACCCAAAGGACCACCAATATGATCGATCCTCATCAAAGTGCTTCTAGAAGTCATTTCTTGATTGCCCGATAATCAGGTGACTTTAAGTTAACATTCCATTTTAATTATCTTCCAATAGTGTCTCAGTTACTTGTCTCATTGCTGCAACAAAATACCTGGTCAAAACAATTTAGGGAGGAGGGATCAATTGTGTCTCACAGTTGCAAAGTATAGAGCATTGTGGCAGGAAGTCCTGCTCTGCTTAAGCTACTGGTCAAATTCTACCAATAGTCAGGCAGCAGGAAACGATGAAGCTTGTGCTCAGCCCACTTTCTCCCCTTTATTCATCCTGGGACTCCAGCCCAGGGATGGTGACACCTGCAGTTAAGGTGGTGGAGCTAATTCTCAGGGGTTATTGTAGGTAATTCCCCATGCTATGCCTGGAGGATTATCTCTTAGGTGATTCTAAATTCTGTCAAGTTGAGAAACAGTATTAGCCATCACAACCATGAACTCCTTTCTCTGTTCCTTCAGCACATCTGGAATTGGCTAAGGGGACAATTTGAAGTGGCACTCATATTGTCCATCTCTGGCAAGTGTCTACACCTTTGAGCTAATTTTCCTTCTAAGCCAAGAGAAGAAAGAGTCTTGGGCATGGAGGCTTGGCATAAGACAATGCCTAAGTGCCTATTGATGATTTTGCTTTGTTTTTATAATTCTGTTCACTTTTAAAATCATCTAGTTATGGTGAATAATGGTACTTTGCCATTTATGTAGTGATCTAAATTCCCCATTATAAACACACACACACATTTCTAAAGGAAGAAAAAGAGAGTTAATTTGAATAAGAATGTTTAAGTTAATAGTAGAGGAAACATGTGGGCAGAGAACAAATTGCAAATGCCTGGAAATAACCTAACATTTGGACAAAAGCTAATTATATCCAACTACTCATTTGGCAAGTAAGAAGGAAAGGGCAGTGAGTGTTCTGGGGACCACTCAGGCATCAACTGGCTCTCCTAATCGGCTCTCCTCGGTCATGCCCCCCCCCCCTCTCTCTCTCTCTCTCTCTCTGTGTGTGTGTGTGTGTGTGTGTGTGTGTGTGTGTGTGTATCTCTTTTTCTCCCAGTAGCCCAGGCTGACTTCAAATTAATGATCCTCTTGCATCATCCACTCAAGTCCTTAGACCACAGGTATGCCTGCTTAGGAATACCATTTTAAGAACAATTTCAACATTCATCTCATATCTATTAAGAAAAAATAACACACTGTGCTTATAGCTCTGCGGAGTACATGCCTAGTATGTGAAAGACCATGGATTTCTAACAACACACTCTTGGCATGAGTGGGGTCAGCATAGTGGCAGGTATGTTCATTATGTTGCTGGTCACTTTCTGGCTGAGCAGGTGTGCTGAGAGGAACAGCCCGTTAAGAGCTCAGTATACAAAAGAACAACCATAGCCTTGGAAATAGAACATTAGCAAAGACCACAAAGAATGCCTAAGAGAGGAAAATGAAGTTCTCTGTCTCTGTAAATAAATCCATGGCTTGCAAACAAAACCGTGCCAGATAAACCAACTACAAATACACTCCTAAAAAGGAGACCAGATGTCCTTGGAATCATTTTAATTAAATTGTGAGTCAATTGCAAGCCAAAGGGTGTGGGGGGCGGTGCTGAAGAAAGTAGAGTTTTGCTTTCTAAGACTGCCAGATGCAAAGTCCGATTTCCAGGCTAATGTATCCAGGGTGGGAGAGGCTTTCCAAAATTTAATTACATATTGCCTAGCAACTGAGGAGATGAGTGGGTATGGAGTCAGCAGACCTGGAGTGGTACATGTAGGATGTTGGTGCCCCAGGTTGGAGAAGGCATATCGACATCAGGGTGTGGTCAGTGTGAGGATGTACTTTCTCTCCAGGAGCTACGGAGACAGTTACAGACCCGTAAATTGTAAGCCTCATTCTGTCCCATTTTCTTTGCACAGGCTAAGCCAGCAACCTGGCAGAATGAGGAACCTGCTTCCTTCACTTTTCATAAAAGAAGCCTTTTTAAAACCCTCATATTAAGTAATAGATGTTGTTAAAAATTCAACAGCACAGAAATGTATAAAGCTGCAGACAAAAACTATCCTGCTAAGTTGAGCCACTGTGAACAACACCATGCACAGAGTTTCTGGAATTCTCCAACCATCACTAACCTCTCTCTAATCTGAATGAGAAGGCACTCTACATATCAGTCCCAAATCAAGAGTCTTTATTCTACACATGATGGTTGCTCAGTGATTTTTTAGGAATAATGCTTAAAAACTGAAATGTAACAAACATAGAAAAATCCTCAAAAAGCCAAAAACAGAGCAAAGCAGACCCTCATCTCAAAGCCTCACTCTCCAGTAACACATTCTGATAATGATGTCCACTTTACTCTTCAAAGGTAAGCAAACATGCATCGATTTCGCTTGATTTTGAGCTTCATAGATAATGATGCACACATAGAATGTTTGTTTGCTTCTGGTTTATTTGCTCAACATTTGGTGAGATCCACTCACAAGGTTTCGTGTGGCCCTAGTTCATTTTTAGTTTTATATTTTCCATTCCATAGTCACACACTAACTGATTTATCCATTCTGATGTTGATGAATTTTTAGGCAGCTTCCAGCTTGGGGCCATTACAAATAGACGTTAAAAATAAACCATGTACTTTGCCTGTGGCACAGCTGAAAAGACACTCCTCTGTGATGTATTCCTAATGCTTACAATTATTATGTTCCTAAAAATTTGCATCACTTTAAACTTCCAATCTCAGTTTGCAAAAGTTTCCAAATGTATGAATGTATCCTTTCTACTGTCTACAGGAGGTTTTATTGTGTGGATGTAGTCGTGGTTTTCTACTGTTGAAAATTTTGGTTGCTTTCAATTCTACACATATTGAAAACACCAGTGCCTCCATAGTTATCAGTTTATATTTATGTCTTTGGATGTGTATGTGGTTACTCCGTATGTATCTCTTGGAGTGAGGTTGTGGGGGTGGGGAGTCAAAAAAGTTCAGCTGTTTTAAATTTTCACATTTTCAGGAATCCCAACTTTCTTTACTAATAGTATATCCTGGAACTGTACAGTTTTTTCACACATTATTTTTTTAAAAAATGTATTCTATTCTATTTTATTTTATGCGTTGGTGTTCTGTCTGCATGTATTCTGTCTGCATGCATTGCCCGTAGAAGCCAGAAGAGGGCATCAGATATCCCAGAACAGGGACTACAGATGGTTGTGAACCACCATGTGGGTGCTAGGAAAAGGACCCCGATCCTCTTTAGTGCTGAGATATCTCCCCAGTCCCTTTTCAGCTGTTACTGAATTTTATTTTCTACTTGTAGTTTTCCCTTCAACATAGGTAGATTGTAACATTAAGTGCTGTCTATAGGGTTGATCTCATCTTTACTTTGGAACTGGGCTCTTCCTTTCCTCATCTGACTTATCTATTTATGTATTTGTTTGTTTTACATATGCCACTGTGTGTTCTTGGAGCTCAGAGAAAAACCTGCTAGAGTTGGTTGACTCCTTCCACTATGTGTGTTCTGGGGCTTGGAAACAGGTACCTTCATCCACTGACCCATCTTGCTGACCGTTGTACCCTGTTCTTGAATGGAATGGATGAAGGAATGGGCTCTACAAATGCACAGAGCATGGAAGTCACAGTTTACAAAACAGAGATCAGGGCCTAAAACAAGCTCCGTGACTTTTATCTGAACATATCAAGAGCTTGTTGCCAGGGATGCTAGATGTAAATTTCTGGGGATGTAGTCCACAGTGCACATCACGGGACATACAATGTGGATGTCTACATTCAGCTATTTATCATGAACCATGTGTCTCTGCTTCTCCAGAGAAATTTTCTTTGGTACACAAACCTAGGGAAGAAGTATTATAGTAGAGAGAGGCTCCATATTTTGTGAGATTCATTCACATATTTTATAGAGCTATATTTCTTTTTTTACCTTTATTATTTCTGTATGTATGCATAGTGGTATGTGTTTGGTGTGTATGTATATATGTAACATCTGTGTGCCATAGGGCACACATGCCACAGAGCTCATGCAGAGACCAGAGAACAGCCTTCAGGAGTCTATTCTCATCTTTCACCTTATTTGAGGCAAGGTTTCAAAGGCATTCATATCTAGAGTAGATGGCCAGGGAGCTTCTGGTTGGTGTGCATCTCCTGTCTCTGTCTGACATCTTACCATAGAAATGCTTGGTCTGCTCCTATATCTATATTTTTCATGTGGGTTCTGGGGACCTAAAATTAGGTTTGTGTGGAATGAACTTTCACTCACTGAGACATTTTTCCAGCCCATAGGTCTCATTCTTTATCCCAAACTGGCCACAAATTCACTATGTAGCCCAGGTTGGTCTGAAATCCATGCCAACCTGCCCGCCACAGTCTCTTAAGTGCTGAGATCACTGCAGTCAGCCAACACACCCAGATCTCTTTTCTATGTTTTAAATGTACATGTTTGTGGGGGGTGTGCATGTGTTCATGTGTGTGTAGTGGTGTGTGTGTGTGTAGTGTGTGTGTGTGTGTGTGTGTGTGTGTGTGTGTGTGTAGTGGTGTGTGTGTGTGTGTGTGTGTGTGTGTGTGTGTGTGTGTGTGTGTGTGTAGGCTGGAAGACAATGTTAGGTGTCATCCCAGAAATGCTATCCACTTCCTTTGATGTGGATCTCTTATTGACCTGGGGCTCACCAATTAGGCCAGCCTGGATGGCCAGTGAGCCAGCCACTTTGACGTGTGTGTTGGAGATGAAAATCAGGTCTTCCTATAGGCAAGGCAAGCACTTCACCAGATGAGGCAACCCTCAAGCCCACTGTTTTTATTTATAAAAGTAGAAAAACTACCTTGAAAAGCATCAGAAAAAGCTTTCAAGAAAAAAATCCATCTTCCTTTTGATCCAGCTGCATCGGCTAGTTGAATATTATCTAGTTTTAAAATGACATGTGTATATTGACAGCATTATTGTTTTCTCAATCCTTACCCCACAGTGCACTGGGGCCTGCATAGTGATGTCGTATTTTGATTATCTCCTTAGATTTTCACAGCAACCTTATGTAGTCTCTCCACTTCTCAGATGACAAGCTTAAATCTCAGAAAGGATAAAATTAACTTGCCTAGGCAGCAAAGCCAGCTGAGGAGATATGAACTTGCAAACCATCTCTATCTAATTCCCACGACTAGGCTCTGTTCCCATCCACCAGACATTTCAATAAACAACGGAGGAAAATTCCAACTTGGGGTGTTTTGGGAATTAGCATGTATACAAGACATGGAACATGAGAGTGGAACCTGGGAGAGCTCTCTGTTTGGAATATCTTACAAGTGTCTTGGCTCTGACAGCTTTCTGAAGGAAGAAGCCACCATGGTTCCTTCCTGTGCTTATCTCTGTGTCCTCCCTGTCACAGTGGAGAAGGAAATACAGAGAGATAGGAATGTCTCAGCCTCACCAGAGGTTCATCCCTGCTACCGTCCTCTGAAGCCTTAGCAGTGCATGGGGGCATGCCACTAAGGACTGTTCTCAAGGTGACTTACACAAGAGGCAAGGCTGATATGTGAACTAACATCTAGAAGATGCTTTCAATGGGAAGGGTGCACTCCATTTTGGACAATGACATAGCATACATACAATGGTACAGACCATACACCCTAAGCATACAGTAGGCTATATCATTGGAGTGTAGAAACACATTCCATGGTATCTGCACAATAACATAATCATCTGAAAATCCCTCTTGTTAAGCAATGCATAATTGTAGTGTTGATAGCCATACATTTATATACTGGCTGCAAGTTTAAATTTTATTTATTTATTTATTTATTGGACAGTTACTTATAGTGATCCAGAAAACTTCTAGATTATAACATACACTTCAGGCTTACAACTCATATGCTGCCTGTAGTTCCCACTCAACTCTGTCACTGTAGTGTGAAAGTGACCAAAGATAACATGTAAAAGGATGAGTGTTATCTATGCTCTAATTAAACAATATTCACAGAAATAAACAAAAGCATAATGTTGGACCCATATTTTATATTTTTCACTGAAAGGAGCTCAAAATGGATCACAGAGCTAAATGCACAAATACAAAAACTATAAAATTCTTAGAAGAGCGTGTTATATGTCTCTGAGACATTGGGTTTAAAAAATGATGCCTATATATAATATGGAAGTACAGGTATGGGTGTAAAAATATAAATGAAAAACATGACAGACTGGACTTTACCAATACTAAGACTTCTATGTTGCAAATCTTATAACCCCTCTTTAGACTTCCGAGAACATGCTACAAATCAGTACTGGCCAACATAGCTTAAAAAGACACAGGGGATCTGAGTAAATGTTTCTCCAAACAACAGTACAATAGCAACAGACAATAGCAAATATTGGTGGAGACACAGAGAACCTGGAGTCCAGGTACACTTTTGATGCTAATGTAAAGTGGCACAGCTGTTTAGGAAAGCGATTTGGTAATTTCTCCAAAGGTGAGCATAGAACCAACAAATGACTCAGCAGTCCTAATTCTAGGTATGAACAAAAGAGAACGGTAACATATTTCTACATAAAACTTGCCCATGAATATTCAGAGTAGAACCATTCCTCAGTCCCAAATCAGAAAAGCCCAAATGCATAGGAACTAAAAGATGAATGCATCAAATGTGAACTAGCTATACAGCGGGGGAAGTGTTCAGCCATGAGCAGGCATGTGAAAACACATAGGAGCACACAGATGTATATTGAGATCATTGTGAAGAGTTGGAAGGCCAGTTGCAACCTGCCCCACCGCATACTGTATGACTCTATGGACTCATCTAAAATATAAAATGTTAGGATTGGGAAGTCTATAGAGACAGAATCCAGATCAATGGTTGCCTGGGAGTGGGGGTTAGAGGGAAATGGAATGTGACTGCTAATGCGTTTGGGCAAGTATAAAAATGCCCTAAAATTGATTGTGACAAAAGTCGCACAACCCTGTAATTGCACCAAAGTACCTCTCCCCAAGCACTTGACCGGTTGAACACTGTCGTATGAGCTCTATAGTTATTAAACTGTTCTACCGAAACACAAAGCAGGTAACAGACTGTTCTTGACCAGAGGGCCATTGTTCACCAGTTTTTAAGGCACTAGGCACACTGCTAGCCACAAAACATGAAGTACACCACCCTGGTCTGTTGGAGTCCAGTCCACTGCCCAACAATCAGAGACTACTATTATAGGTGCTTCAAAGGGAACATGCCGGCAAAGGAGGGAAAGGATCAAACAGAGCCTGGTGGATTGTGATGTTCTCTGTATTTTTTTCTTAAGTGCTTCATCAAAGCCTTTCTCTGGATGCTGTTTGGAGAAGGGGTTTGAGAGAGCAGAAACTAGATAGATCTGCAAGTAGAACAGGCTAAGAGATACTGAGGAAATGGGGGGGGCAATAGGTATGAAAAAAGATGCATTTGGAGGGGCTGGAGACGGGGAAAGCAAATGATGTGCTAGTTCCCTGACTGAAGAACTAAGAACTAAATGGAAAGAAAGGTATTTTTCTAAATGGATTTGTTGTGGG